>NC_065511.1:42230965-42256829 GCF_006386435.1 Epinephelus moara
CAACAATTTTAAGACCTTTGAGTAATGAATTTAAGACCAATTTAAGACATTTCTAATGAATTTAAGACATTTTCAGGCCTTACTTTTAGATACATGAATTTAAGACTTTTTAAGACTTTTCAAGGATCCGCGGATACCCTGGCCCCTTTCGAGGACAGATACAGATACAGATAATTTTGTTTCGTTGACAGATGCAGATATTGGCGTACTCGCTCGCTCAGCACCTCTCAGGTGTGTCTACCTGTGAACGAGAGCTCAGAGCGTTGAACATGTCAAAGAAGACGAAGCAGGTGAAGGTCATGGTGGTGTCTCGAGGAGTGATCACGTTGTCCTGCAACTGAAACACAAAAGACAAACAGATTTTTACAGATCATGTGTCTCACTGTGTGACTGCTGTGACCACCTTCGTCTACTAACCAACCAACAGACACGCAGCATGAAATGACGCACTGATCAGTGCTAAACCCAAACAGACAGACAGATAGCAGCTCGCCATGGAGGCAGCAGAAGCCTTGCCTGTAGTAAGAAGCAATAAGAAGTAATAACCCGTGCAGCATCGTTGCACACTCAGTACGGGAAGCTATCGTACATCGTAGCCTGTGATTCAGCAGATGAAACCAGACACATGGTCAGAAGAAAAGAGACCTACCTCTCTCCAGAAGACAAACAGCGTCCCGCAGACGATGATGAGCGCCGACACCAGCACTTTGACGAGCAGGCTGCGAGTGATGATGCTGTCTCTGACATTACGGGGAGGCTGTCTGATCACGTCCCGGTCCACGGGCTCCACGCCCAAACTGACAAAAAAACACACACTCAAACTTTTAGCGTTGGCATTTGATAAAATCAAAGTGGGAACGCTTCGGTCGTGTACCAGCGTGTTTATTTAATTTCACTATTAAACCTTCCAAACTAAATATCACTTCTCATTTAAACTGAACCGTTTAAGAAAATGAATTTGTGCCAACCTCAATTAAGACTTTAAATAATTTCCCTTGATGCTTTGGTGTTGTGTTGTGTGCAAAACATTTTTTATAATAAATGCTTTTCATTTCTCTGGACTATTATTGTAAGGCTGCAACACTTGTGCAGCTCCTGAGTCCAAGTCCACTTCCCATGATGCCCTTGTACCTCTGAGCAGGAGGTCCGTCCATGATGATGTTGATCCACAGGATCTGCATGGCATTCAGTGGGTTGGGGAAGTTCATCAGCGTTGCCAAGGAGATGAGCGTCAGAGCTGCAATACTCCTGGAAACCAGCAGGGGGAGAGGGAGCGTCAGGTGGGTGTTTAACTTTATTTACATCATCAGCTAAATGTCTTTACAGTAAAAGTATGTGCAGTGCAGTTTTCTATTCTGTCTGATGCTTCCAGATTAATATCACTGCTGCATTAATGTGTACGTTACATTTTACTGCTGTTTCAAGTTGAGCTCATTTTAACTCCTTTATAAACTGTTGGGTAGTTTAATCTACAGCAATGCATCATGGTCTATAAGATCATCATAAGTTTCCACTCACGTGCTCAGCTGGAAGCGGACAAAGTTTTTAATGTTGTTGTAAATTCCTTTTCCTTCCTCGATGGCCGACCTGGAGGCAGAGAACAAAACTCTTCATGTCTGCAGTTTTAAAGGAGCCTTAAAGTTTTACCTCCTCATGTTCATTCACTCACATGATGGTCTGGAAGTCGTCGTCCACCAGGATCATATCGGCCGCTTCCTTGCAGACATCAGTGCCCGTCTGGCCCATGGCCACGCCGATGTCAGCGGCCTTCAGAGCAACGGCATCGTTCACTCCGTCGCCTGTCATGGCCACCACAGCACCGATGTTCTGGAGGGACTGCGGAGAACCGGAACTTTAATTTTTATATTCTGACAAGTGAAGGTTTTGTGCTTCAACTTTGTTCCTACTTACTGATAAACTACTTCATTTCTTCTGCTTTTCTAAATTTCCTTTGAGTCCATTTTCCAATTTTTACTTAATTCTTTCATATCAACTAATTTAAATATGTGGAAATAGCACAGAAGCACTGAGACTCTGTTTGATTGGCAGCACAGTTACAGGTGTATTTTACCCTTTGTGGCACTTTGAGAATTACACTGTTTCTTTTTGTCATATTTGTGCAGTTCACAAGAGCCGCACAATCCTTCACCCCTGAGTGTTCTGTTCATCCAGCTCACCTTGACGATCTTCAGCTTGTGTCGAGGACTGGCTCGATAAAACACAGCTATCTGTAGAGACAAAGACGACTTTCATTAATTAAAATACAAAACCCACGTAGAAATAATAAAGTTTGTTCTGTGATATTTACTTGAAAAAAAGGTGCCACTACATTCTGCCTGTTAACAAACTCACTGTGACAGAATCAAACCACATGTGAGGTGCTGAGAGTTTATTTTATTTTTAGACTGAGCTCCGAGCTGAGAGAGAAACTGAATAAATCTTAATATTTATTTGCTCACAATCTTTAACTCACACTGTGACTGATTGTTTAAAAAACACAACAACAAATAAACAGTGTGAAACTGAAGCTGTTCTCACTCTGGGGACGACGTGTGAAAGCTGCTGCAGGTCGAGCTGATCCACCTCGTCTCCAGACAAACACTGACAGCCTTTAGAGTACAGACCCAACCGACTGGCTGCAAGGCAAGGTGACTTTATTACAACAGCACATCTCAGTCACAGAGGCAACTCAAGGTGCTTTACATTGTAAAGTTTAAAAAGACACAGGCAAGAAAATTCAAAGAGCAAAAAACAAAACCAAAGAAAAAAATAAAATTCTGAAAAGATCTCGCCTGGTTTGGTCGACAATTATACAACAGTGTAAAGATGTTTTTGTCAGTGTGACAGTGAAGACACAGACAGGAAACTTGAAGAGAGATAACTTTTAAATTAAGTTTGAAGTTTAAATTGAGAGGAAATGTTTGGTGTTCATTTTCCTCATCTCCAAACTGTGATAGTTTATCATGAAGCCTGTTCCTCTCTCTCACCTATGGACACAGCTGTCTCCTGTGAATCTCCAGTAATCATCTTAATGGCGACTCCGGAGTTGATGAGCGTCCCTACGGCTTCTTTGACCCCTGACCTCGGGGGGTCGATGATGCCCACCAGTCCCAGGAAGGTCAGGTTCCCCATCTCCGAGCCCGCCGCAAACGCCAGGACTAAAGGATGAGACGGCCAGAGACGTGCTCTCAGTTCACCTGTGTGTTGAAATAAGCAGCAAGCTCATAAATATCTACGTCTTTCTTACCTCTGAGACCAGCTGTGCCCATGTAGCTGATCTGCTGCTGGTACAGCTCCCTCTGCTGGTGGCTGAGTGACAGTGTGGTTCCTCTGCTGTTGTAGGAGCTGCAGAGGCGGATCACCTGCTCGAAGGCTCCCTTCACGAAGTAAACTCCAGGCTTATCCTGAAGGAGGGATAATGAGGCTCACACCAACACAGGACTCTCTGAGGACTCTCTGAATCACTGACTGTGTTTACATGCACACTAATATGCTACAATTATTAAGAATTTAATACAGTTAATGTAAACAGCATATTCAGTTTGGATATCCTGTAAAGTTTTCTGATTAAGACATGCAGGATATGACAATATTATTCTGGTTTTAGGAGCTTTCTTTGGTCATGTATACAGTTTGTTCAGAACATGCATCCCAATTGGAGTTTTCACTGCAGTTTGCGACACCCTGCCTCATGTCTGTTTACAGTCGACTCTGTGCTTTGTACAAAAACAACTTGCCAACAGATTAAAATCTGTGGTGAAGAGATGCATGCCAAAAAGAAAAGCCCACATTTCTAGTCAAAAGGACAAACACAGCCACTTTTAAACGTCATGAAAGACCTAATATCAACAGGTTTTGGATGTACACAAATATCGCAACGCCAACTTTTGAATAATGTGGTTAAGGAATGAAAGAGGAAGGCTGTGCTCACCAGTCCAACCAGTCGGCCACTGGTTCTAACTTTGTAAGAATCTATTTTGATGCACGAATTTCAAATAGTTCAAGCAGCTCCGGCTGTTCCACTTTGCCATATTTTGATGTGATAATCAGTGTGGACGACTGGAATAATATTGGAGGAATATTTTTATTTTCATTGGCTATGTAAACAGCTTAATGCGGATATTGTCCTTTTGGGAATGTAATATTTTGTGCATGTAAACGTAGCCACTGATGACAGGTGGAGAAGACACTGACCTGCTGGGTGCGGTGAACACAGCGAACAGCCATCCACTTCTGCTCTGAGGTGAAGGGATTCTCCTCCAGACGCACATACTCCTGCTTCAGGCTCTCCAGCCCCATCTGGAAGACACAAGCAGAGCTGCATCATCATGTTTTTGTACTTTTAGAGTAAATACTGTGGTAGAGAATATATAGTAATAAACGTGGGAGGATCCCCTGGACAGAGGGACAGAGGCTAAATCCCGAATGTCCTCCAATCATAGGAACGACCCCCAGGGTACGCCTGACCTATGTGGGGCTGCTGAAACTGGCCCCTGGCCCCCAGGCACCAGATTACAGCACACCCTGCACTCATGTGGTGTCAGAATAATAATCGAAAAATTAGTTCCTGACTGAGAATGAATGAGTGAATGCGCCCATATGTTGGATGAATTTGGAAAGTTGGCGGAAACTTTGGTACACAAGTTGCAGAGTTGATGTCATATATTCACAAACATGTTGGATGACAGTAAATGTTTGGTTGATGGGAATAAACATTCAAACTATTCACAACTGCATGTTAATTTTTTGATTATGTAATTTGTAATATGGTATTAGGTTGTAACCATTAGTTGCTGTCAATGTAGAGCGACTGAGATCAGTTAAAAAACATTAGTCTTTTACATCTGTCAGGTAAAGCAATATTTTAGTAGTTTTAGGAGATGTACCGGTGAAATACAAGACAATACGACACCTTAAGTCTTCTCGGACATTCAAAAAAAAAACCTCAATTAAAAACAAAATAAAACAAAAAACAATAAGCGGAAAAAAAAAATAAAAAAAAAATCAAATCAAACAAAAGTTCAATGTGTCTGACTTTGTGAAAACATGTTTACAGTAGAAATATAATTGTAGGACATTTTTGTGGTTATAGAAGTCCTGGTATCTGTTTAAGTTATGATCGAAACAACCCTGAAGCTGATTAATAAAATAATCAGTGGAGATTCATGAACATTTTTATTCATATCAACAATTTGTTCCTATTTTGTTAGTAGCTATTGGTTTCTGGGATTCACCAATATTTTCTTATCTCTGCTCTTCACTTAGCTGAGAGAAAATTTTACGAGTGGTCAAGAGCACTCTCAAGAGTGTTATTTTCACTGTCTACAAATTGTTTGTCCAAAATTTGAGGAACATTTTTTAAAAATGCATTAATATCACCAAATTTAGATTAATATGTTTCAGAGTAATTACAGTGATTGGATTATTAAATCTGTGGGCTAAAGAAATACCACTACACGTCCACTGATCTCAAATACTGTAAAGTCAGTTACTGTGTGTCCCTCTGCTGACAGTGCTGGAATGTAACTAAGTACATTTACTCAAGTATTCAAGTACAAATTTGAGGTACTTTTACCTTGCTTGAGTGTTTTAATGTCCACTGACACTTTCTACTTCTCCTCCACTACACTGCAGATGGAGTTACTGTACTTTTGATTTCACTGTAGTTCATTTACAAACTAAGATCTTTATGTCCAAACCATGCAAACACACACTGGTGCAGATGAAACCATTAGTCAACTGATTAGAAAATTACTTAACATAACGTCTGATAACCTTTAAATTCATTTTTCACGCAGAAACATTTCATGGTTTCATCTTCTTGAACATGAGGACTTGCTGCTTTCCTTTTTTAAATAATTCTTTTAAGTTTTTCTGCATTAAGTACTTTTAATTTCAATACCTAAATACATTTTCCTGATTGTTCTGACATAATTTCACTTAAGTGACATTTTTAATGCAGGGCTTTTACTAATAACTGTTATTTTTACAGTGTGATTTTAGCTTTTACTTCAGTAAAGGATCTGAATACTTCCTCCACCAAGTATTCAAGTACAAATTTGAGGTTCTTTTACTTGACTTGAGTGTTTTAATGTCTACTTCTCCTCCACTACACTTCAGATGGAGCTATTGCACTTTTTACTTCACTATAGTTGCTTTAACTAAGTAAATCTTAGTTTTTCTCTCTGGCAAGAAGATCAGTACAACAGCTGATTCATAACTTTGACCCACAGTATATTTGCGGATCTACACATGTATTCACACAATCACTCTCACTTTTTATTCATTTATTTATTGAGTTACAGAATTGTGATCTTTTTCTTCTCTGTCATTCACTGTTTTACTGTCACCTCTGCAAGCAAGCAAACACACATCTGCAACTGACACAGTGAAGCACACAGCTCACTTCACATGCACTTCATCATTCCTCACTGTGTTCTGTTTTTTGTTTGTATTACTGTTGTTGCTGTTGCTATGGTTTCCTTCTTGTTGCAGACGTTGTTGTTCTTGTTGCCACGATCACAATCATCATCTCTTTTGTACCAGCTGTAAATGGGGTGTGAGGTTCAGGTTCATGTTTCCAGTAGATGACAAGCTTATGATTTATATCGCCAGGTTCCAGACCTTTGACTATAACTACACAGATATTTTTGTAAACGTATTTTTCCTCTTTCTGACAAAAAAGAAGTCAACAGTGACTAGCTCTCAAGCTGGTGTTTTAAAAAAGGGACCACTTCACTTCCTTTGTGACGAGGGGACACCCCTGATACAAGGACAGCGCCGGCCACCAGCGAGTGTTTGCAGTCATTTTTGCGCTCGTGTGGACAGAGATATTTTGTAAAACTAAGGTTGTGTGGACAGAATTTTTTAAAAAAATTTTTAAAGGGAGGGGAAAAACATTCATTTTACAAATCATCTGTACGTGTGTAGACAGGGCCTGAGTTTGACTGATTCTGGATGGAAATGGAGTGTAACGTAAAAAATGGAGAGTCTGGCGAAACTGGTGATTTTAGTTTACATGCTGAGATTATTTGATCTGATTTGTTTCTGGATCATTTCTTGTGAGAGTGAACTACAAACTACAAGACAAAGACAGAAGTAGTGTACAGTATCTGACGAGGACAAGACTTCTGTGTGTTCCTAAGAAATTATTAATGACTTTGGAATGAAACCCAACCCAAAAAAAAAACAAAAAAACTTTCATTATGAAGCTCTGCCCATCACCTGACTCACCACAGACAAACCAGGAAACAGATCATTATTCTGCTTCACTAAGACAACACACACACACAAACACACACACTGAGAGACGGATGATACGATTCACCCTCAGACCAAAACCTCCACTTCCACTGAGAGAGGACAGCTGCAGGAGGCAACACTGCAACTACAACCAGCTGCTGACTGCAAACTCTGAGTGAGAGATTTACAACAAGACTCAAGGTGGACGTAACTTTCAGGGAGTGGCTGAGCTGTCTGCCTGCTGTGTTTTCACTCTCACTCACAGACTAAATGGCTTCAGGTTTGGAGGAAGATCTTTGCTGTTCTGTCTGCTGCGACATCTTTGAGGATCCTGTCATCCTGGTATGTAGCCACAGCTTCTGTAAAGTCTGTCTGCAGAGGTGGTGGACAGAGGAAAACACCACAGAGTGTCCGCTTTGTAAGAGAAGACATACAGGGGAGGAACCACCTCCTAATCTGGTGTTACAGAAGCTGTGTGAGAGTTTCTTACAGGAGAGAGATCAGAGCGCTTCAGAGGCTCTCTGCAGTCTGCACTCTGAGAAGCTCAAACTCTTCTGTCTGGACCATCAGCAGCCAGTGTGCCACGCTTGCAGTCTTTCAGAAAAACACACCAACCACAGATTCAGACTCGTCGATGAAGCTGCACGACAACACAAGAAGGAACTTGAGAAAACTCTGGAGCCCTTAAAGGAGAAGTTAAAGGTTTGTGAACAAGTTAAAGTGAAGTTTGATCAAACAGCAAAACACATAAAGGCGCAGGCCCGACGCACAGAGAGGCAGATTAAGGAGCAGTTTAAGAAGCTTCACCAGCTTCTAAAAGAGGAAGAGGAGGCCAGGATGGCTGCACTGAGGGAGGAAGAGGAGCAGAAGAGTCAGATGATGAAGGAGAAGATGGAGGCTCTGAGCAGAGAGATAGCAGCTCTTTCAGACACAGTCAGAGCCACAGAGGACGAGCTGAGAGCTGAAGACGTCTCATTCCTGCTCAACTATAAGGCTGCAGTGGACAGAGTCCAGCAGCGCCCCCTGCTGGATGATCCACAGCTGCTCTCAGGAGCTCTGATAGATGAGGCCAAACACCTGGGCAACCTGACCTTCAACATCTGGAACAAGATGAAGGACATGGTCTCCTACACTCCTGTGATCCTGGACCCAAACACTGCTGGTCAAAGACTCATCCTGTCTGAGGACCTGACCAGCGGGAGACGAGGACAGGGACAGCAGCGTCCTGATAACCCAGAGAGGATGGATCACTACTGCTGCTCTGTCCTGGGCTCTGAGGGCTTTAACTCAGGGACTCACAGCTGGGACGTGCAGGTCGGGACCAGTAAAGGCTGGACACTGGGTGTGTTAGCAGAGTCTGTCCACAGGAAGGGACACATAGAGTCTAGATTATGGAGACTGTGTTTCTGTTACGGTGTGTACTACTCGTTCTCCCCGTCACATCCGGACACTAACGTCCGAGTGCAGAAGAAGCTCCAGAGGATCAGAGTGAGTCTGGACTGGGACAGAGGGAAGCTGTCGTTCTGGGATCCTGACACTAACACACACATACACACCTTCACACACACTTTCACTGAGAAGATGTTTCCATTCATGAACACTGTGGATCATCTCCCACTGAAGGTTTTACCGGTGAACGTATCTGTGACTGTGGAACAGCAGGAATAGACTGTAAAGATGATGATGATGGTGGTGATGGTGATGATGGTGATGATGATGATGATGATGAATTTTCCTCTCTGGAGCATGTGTCTATATTGTCCTAATGATGTTGTTGGTTGTCACGGTGATGAGGGTGAGGTGTATAGCAACACATAGTAAGAGTGTAAAAATGTTAAATGTTGAAATAATGAATTAAAAGTACAAACCAACAAAGACCAACTTTTCATATCATTTAAGATTGTTTTCACTCATGTCAGAGTTTACTCCTCTTAACAGTCCAATCAGCTCATTTACTGAGTTTATTGATCTTTGCCTGAACAAGAGCACATCTGCACTGCATCATTCTGTATTCTTATTTCCATTTGAGAGTGTAAGTGTGATTATAATGTTGGATTTTTTGCTGATATCTGATGTGCCGATAGATAACAACTTAACTGGTCAATAACTAATACCAATACTAATATACCCACTTTTTTCTGCATGCACTTTTAGTGATCATCAAGTCTCTGTTTTTTTTTGTAAATATCTTTTATAGATTTTCAAAATCTTCATCCCATAAAACAGATACAAAACATGTATATTTGACTTCAATTCAACCAATCCTCCCCCCGGCTGTAGAGGAACACTATTCATCATATATGCTGACAAACTGAAATCAGAATCCCTGATTTCATCCCTACAACCTAGGGCTGGGCGATATGGACAAAAACCATATCTCCGTATTTTCAGGCTGACTGGTGATGCACGATATATATGTCGCTATTTTCTACGAAATGGGCGACATGTTCAGCTGATCAAATATAAAATATAATATAAAACAGACCGTGATCAAAATAAAATGCAAAGACAGGGATTTTTTATCCTGTTTGAAAACATACAGCTGCACAACATGTAAATGAAAAATGATATAAAATAAAAGAAGGCCTGTACGTTAACTTTCTGCACACATCACTGGAGCTACAGATGTTTAAAGGTTTGCAGCACAGGACACTAAACTATAACATGAGTATAAAAGGATCAAGTAGGTCTAAATCTATTGTAGTTTAGAACAATCAAAAATCTTTGTGGGTTAGTGAGTTAAAAAGTCATTTTCCATCTGTTGGCCTTTCAAATGAATCTAGTGCTGGAAGATGATTTAAATCTTTGTATTAATTTAGGCTGTTAATCTTATTCATGCACAGAGCATCAACAGAGAGGCTGCGAGAGGGAAGGACGGAGCGACAGACACATTGTCCGCGTTATATACGTCTTGTGTATGAAACGTCTGTGTTGCTGCTGCGTTTATTTAAACACATCTGTCGCCTGCATCCAGGCGCTGTCTGAGTGTCACACATTAGACTACAACTACCAAGAAGAACGGCAACACACTGTGATCCACCTCACACACAAACTAGCAGCGCTGTATTGCACTGTGAGTGAGTGCGTGGAAACAAACAAAAAACAGAACAAAAAAATAAATAAATAAGGAGGGGGGTGCCATCTTCCTTTTCATCGAGGGGCTCCTGTAGCAAACCAAAAAAATCCAAAAGTGTCTCCATGTCTTAATAAAGGTTTGAAAGGACCTTTTGCATGTGACATCTTTGACCCGATGAGAAAAGGNGTGTGTGGAAACAAACAAAAAACAGAACAAAAAAATAAATAAATAAGGAGGGGGGTGCCATCTTCCTCTTCATCGAGGGGCTCCTGTAGCAAACCAAAAAAAATCCAAAAGTGTCTCCATGTCTTAATAAAGGTTTGAAAGGACCTTTTGCATGTGACATCTTTGACCCGATGAGAAAAGGCTGGGGGAGCGCATTGCTTCCAACTTAAAGGATCAAACATCTGGCCAGGTGAGTGGAGAAAGCTATGACCACGTCGGCTTCATCTGGTGAGACAGCACAGGATTCCTTCAAAGTTAAACCATCTGGGTTTCAACTTTGAGCTCCCAGTTTGAGATATGTTTGAATGGTCTTTAATTTTAGGTTGTAGAAAGTCCTCTTTACAAACAGATGTTATTGGTGTCTGAATAAAACTGTTTTTATCTCTGTTATAATAAAGTTTATAAAGTTAAAAAGAACAATAACTGTTATAAAAGCAGAGTACAGTACTGTACGGATGTAATGACATGATGACAATGTGCATCAATAATACCAAACACTGAAATGAAAATAACAATGTCAGAGACAAAATGAGTCTCTTTCTTTTGTGCTTGTTATCTGTCGGTGACTCAGTGTGTCAGAGACGCTGACGGGTCCACAGTGGAAGACGCACTGAGCTCCAAACAATCCCTTCACATAAATGTGGAACCATTTTGGCACATTTAAAGATGAAAACATGACGCACAGCAGAGATCGCTCTTCCCCTGAGCACCCTGATCCATCCACAGCCAACAAAATATAAACATTAAAAATTAAAGATCAGTGTGCTTTAATGAATGACAAAAAACCCCCGCATAAATAGTCATGCGTAAGCTGTGACTCATCTCCCCAGTCACACCAGTAAAGGGCAGGCGGATGACAGGCGGTCTACCTCAAGCGACAAGAAATGAAATGAAGACGGCGTCTGTTCTTCTTCGTCCTTCAGGCTCAGATTCATCTTTTCATCGTTGAGAGTTTTCTTCACCATGACATGATGTAACGTGGCCGACACTGTTCGCTGACAGAGAGAGGAAGCTCTCTGTGCTGCAGCTGAAAATCAGCTCTTCACATTTAATATAATATAAAAGTAGAAAAGTGCCCTCAGTGAGGTGCAGATCTCCACCAGGTGTGTCTGGGGTCATGTGGGTGGGGGGCAGGAAGCGTGTATGCACTCAGCCGTCCCTTCCGGCTCCCTTACAGTCAGGACAGCAGCAGAGATAATGAAAACAGGGACTTATTTATCTTGTATCGTGCCTGACTTTAGTGGATCATAACATATCAGGTATGGAATCAATCTGCAGATGTTCCCGATCAAAAAGAGACCAAACTTTTCTATGGATGTCAGTTTCATAAACACAACAAAAGCCAAACCGCAGCCTGAAACAGACAGTAATGACACGTGTCCACAGGATCCGCCATTTCCACACTTCCCTTTTATGTCTGCATAAGCAGCCGTGCGATGCATTCAGGCAGCACTGTGTTACTTTCCCAGAGATGAGGTGACACGTTGGCCGCTTCTCATTTGCAAGAATATGAGGTCGAGGCTACTTTATGCAAATCAGGGGCATCCAGTGAAACTCACTGCCTCTAGAATCTCCTGAAAGGTTTTAAACTAACTCTTATCAATCTGAAATGAAGACAGATTCATTAACTGTATGTCTCACCCAAAATGTTTTCAGAAACACATTTCGGTGAACTATTTTCATAATGTAAGTGTTGGTCTTTGGTTTGAAATACGTAGAGCAGACAGCCCGCGACTGAAAGTGGTCATCCAATCAGGTGCAGCCAGGAAGAGTTTGAATGCGTTTCCTGTTACAGGGAGGGAGAGATCATCTCCTACTCTGGTTGCAGGCTCATTAGGCAGTGTTGGCCAGTAGCATCACAACAACTAACTTATCTCCATTTCTCAGTAGCGTGGTGGTGATGTCACCAAAAGTTAGAAGCTCTTTTTCCAGGAAAAGCTCTGAAGTGCAGCGGACTTTATTTCTGTGGAGGTCTGGATAACAGTCAGGATAATAAAACTGAGGATAAGTCATGTGACTGACGCCAGCATCACACTGAGACATGTAGATGAGGGAAGCACTTCCTGTATGACATCACATACCAATCCTGCAGATTGTTCTGCTCGCTGCTTTTCTTGGCAAGAC
The DNA here is from genome assembly GCF_006386435.1 of Epinephelus moara. Taxonomy (NCBI): domain Eukaryota; kingdom Metazoa; phylum Chordata; class Actinopteri; order Perciformes; family Serranidae; genus Epinephelus; species Epinephelus moara. The sequence goes on from NC_065511.1 coordinate 42,243,633, forward strand.
CCACCATACTCTGCTTCTGATTGGCTACGCTGCACTTCTTGACGTGTCTCTCACGTGTCTCGCCCACAGACTGTATATATTTAGTAAATTTACAGTGAACACCAGAGAAACAGACACAACAAGGGCCGAAAGGAAGAGCTGAGAGACAGAGGACAGAGAGGGACATACTGATGTCACGTGTTATGTGCAGGACATGTTCATGTTCTCATGTCCAGAAAAAGTTACTGGAGACATGTTCAAATATCAAAGAGAGGAAAGTTTTAATATAAGTCTATTATTTTATAATAAACAGTTAAACTGAATATTCTTTTGCTGCCTCTCTGTTTGGCTGACAGTTTTTCTGATCACTGAGAAAACGCTGATTTGAACAGTTGTGAGTTACTTTGGCCATTAGCTAGTAGCTTAGCTGCTACATTTCTCTGTGGATAGCTAGTGAAACTTTATTCTGATGTAGAGTAACTGTTACCTTAGCTCACTACATTTTCCAAGTAGTTTGCCCAACACTGCCAGCATTTGAATTTTTGTTTTTAGCTCAGACGATTTTGCGTTTTGCTCGATGCTTTTGCTACATGATTTTGTTGATGACTTGCGGCCAGTTAAGAGGAGCAGTCTTCATCAGCAGTCAGTGACAATATACAACAATCATCTCTATTATGCATCACCTCACCCGGAGGCCTCCTCGAGCATACAGTCTAAATGTACACACAAAATGCACGAGCTAACACATGATCGCCTCCAGGCGGAGATAACCAACAGTGTTTCTGTCTTCCCTTTCTGTCAGGATGAGAGCTTTGCCTGAGGGAGCATCCTGCTGTCCTCATGGTCTAAGACGTGTCCTCGTTTCCTTTGCTGCATGACATCTTTCTGTCAACACAATTCCTCTCTGTCTCTACTTGTTACTGTCGACCAGAGAAAGGAAAATAAATAAAACTGAAGGGGTGAAGTGTTTCATGTCGTCTGGCTTTTACTGATTCTGGTTCTGATTCTTTTTGGTTAAATTCTTCTGTATGTTTCCATGCACAGTTGTAACATCAACTCTGTGCTGTTACATTACATTACAGGTTACATTTATCCCTTCATTTATTTGTGTGGTGCAGTAACATTTTTGTAGATTCATTACAGGATGGAAGCCCTGTAGGTCCAAACTTCCTGGTTTCAGTTTCTTAATAAATCCCTAGTTCTTTTAAGTGTTTCATTTCTTTCCTCGAGCTTGAACTTTATCAGTTAATTTATCAGATTTTTCCCCTCTAAATCTGAGCATGTGAAATAACACCTGTTAGCCGTCGTGCACCTGTGGCACCAACGTGAGTCCAGACTGAATGCAATTTGGGGTGAAGGCTCAGAGGCTTGAGTGTTTGTTTTTTTACCTTCATGGCGAGGGCGATGAGCGCTCCCTCTGTCGGCCGTCCCAGCAGATTGTTATTCCTGATGACCGAGTCGTTGCACACACAGCCAACCTAACGTCACACACAAACACATTCATCCATTAATATCTCTTCTCATATAAGAAGCAAACACAGACAGTATAAATAAAGTATGTTTTGTGTTTCACAGCATTTGTTGAACTTGTAGTGTGATAAAAAAACAAATACTCTCCTACGGTGGGATTCTGACGACGTTAATCATCTTAAATGTCAACAGTTTTAAATATTGTGAGTATTGAAGAGCTTCTTTGCATATGACATCATACATTAGCACACTTTCCAGATGTAGGGCAAAGACGACCAACACTGCACAAACACCTGTGATTCACACTATTTTCAGCTGTTCCTGCTGATGGGGAAAAAAACAAGGGCTACTTCTGGGTCCCGAAAATAATCATACATGAAGAGAAGATGTGAGAACACAGCAGATGTGGATCAATAAACCTTCATCATTACTCTGGAGGCGTGGAGTTAACTAATGTCAAGTTAAAGCGTTGTGCTAAACATGTCTTGAGTTGGTGTTGCCTCCGGGGTTGAAAAATAAAGCCAATGTTAAAGTGCCAAACACTGCAACTCCTCTAATGTCCACTTGAGGCTGACTAAGAGCGAGGCAATAACCACAGACCTCCATGTTTATAAGCCTAGCTTCACAGCAGAGATAAATATGTTTGCAGCCTGGTATGAAAAACAGTTTTGGTCACTGTAACTAATTTCAAGTTTTTTTATATAACTTATCTCTTTATATTTTATCGAGACTTAAAGTTACGCATAATTGAGGGCGGGTATCTACAATGGTGACAACACTGGTAAAGTAACATAATCGTGACGTAACGCCAGATTTACAGAGTACAGGCGTAGCCGTATCTAATTCAGTTTTCAGTTTATAAAAGATAATTATAATATTCTGGTTGCCTAAAAAGTCTTGTTCAGCGTTTAATTGTACTGACAGACGCTCTAAGGAGTTGGACATTCAGTTTTTCCGCCAAGTACATTTTGTTTTAAAGATTTTAAGCATGTTTTGTTAGCAAAGATGAGCATGAGCATTTTCACAGTTAACCACAGCTGTAAATACACTGTGCTAACCAAGCTAGCAGCTAGTGTTAGGATTAGCTCCAGCCTCTCCTCCAGTGATGGTCACTTCTGACCCCAAAACTCCAAGAGGCTTCAAAACAGGGGTCCACAAATCCATTGGTGACTTCATGGTGACTATGTCCACTATTTTTAAAGTCTATGAAATTGCCAAGCAATTATAAAGTGCCGTGACTATGTTCTTTGGCCACAACCCAGATATTTAATGACATTTCACCAGAACAGTTGAACAAGTAGGTAGAAAACAGTAGCTTAAGTTAGGCAGCCAGTGGCCTGACGCCCGTGGTGCATCATGTACAGAGCTGAAACACAAAAAGACAGTGATTCTCAAGCGCACTACCTCATACGCCAAACAAAGAGCAGAGGTTGTTCAATGCTAATTTGGCTCCAAGGTCGAAGACCCAACTGCACACAAAATAATTATAACCTGTAGACTCTTGTACGCTTTCATGTGGCTCACCATCTAATGTTAGTAATGTTAGGATGCATGACGGATGAGATAATGTAAAGACGATCGTGTCAACACCTGACAACTCAATTTCCTGATGATACCTGCAGCCTACAGGTTCATCCAACTCTTTTATGAAGTCACCTTCCTCTAGGGGTGGGGAAAAAATCGATACAGCTTAGTATCACGATATTTTGCATGGCAACATCGATCTTTTATAATATACATTATCAATTTTTTCAAATACACATTCTAATACCACTTTTGGTACTAGAATAATAAAATCAGTTGCTTTTTCGGTCCACTAGATGGTGCTGATGTTTTATTTCCTGGTGAGGTCAGCAGAGGTCTCAGTCTGCAGCATTTGGAGGGAAGTTCAACAAAACAAAGATGAAGGCACCAGAGAAAGAGATCAGAAATGTGCTGTTGGCGTTTAAATCAAACGTCTGGGATTATTTTGGATCTTTTAAGACAGAAGGAGGACTTGGATGTGACACATGAGATTTACAGCAGTGTCATAAGAGAATAAAATACTCTGGGAATACTACGAACATGAGGGCTCACCTCACACTCCACCATTCAGAGACAGCATTAGCTGCTGCAGCCAAGCTAACGCTGAACGCATCTGCATCCATGCAGCGTTGGTAAAAACCAAGGCTTTTGTTACATGTTAAAAACACGTGAACGCTGTCTCACATTCTCCAAACAAGAGCAGGACACCAAAGTCACAGCAGAGCAAACACTGCTGACCTCCTGCAACAGACGACACTTCTAACATGGGTGTTGTCATTCAGTTAGCAGGATACCTGCATGTGAAGTGTTTCGCTCATGCACTCAAATCGGTCCTCTTCTGCACATTATAATAGTCGCGTGATGGCAAACAAGCTATTAACTCAATATTTAAAGATAAGTGAAAATATTTCTCCAGACTTTTCCTGCACCTGTTGGACTCACCTCTACAATCTTGCTGACTGACGGGCAGGAGAAGCCGTGGATGATCTCTCCATCCAGTAAAACTTCTCCTGTTCCGTTGTAGCCGACGCCCGTCACCTGCAGAACAACATCACAGGACAACAACTCAGACACAAGGACACACTAACAACAGGCAAGTCACTCTACTGATACACGTTTAAAACAGAACAAACAGACGGTTGTCACATTCATATTCATATTCAGTCAGTTCCTGTTGGTGTTGGAAGACTTCTTCTGTGTCAGTCGACGACTTTGTCTGATGTTACAGGTCATATCATCGTGTCATTAAAAAGACATCCAGTTAAAACCAGACGAGGTCTCCTGGTCCTCAGTCACCTGACCCATTTCTCCCAGTATGGCTGCTGGGACTTCCAGATGAAGGAAGTGGGTCGGGCTGCAGGAGACTGACTGAACCTTCCTCAGGTGTCAGATGCCACGTTACAGCAGCGCTCTCATTTCTCAGCTGTGATTTCATTTAAATAATTCGACAATATGTCACTTAACCTTCATATGGCTTTACTGTTTACTACCCGACTGTATCTCTTGATGTCTCTCTACATTTATTACCTCTCATTAAGCATTTACATTTACTACACTCCCATTTACAATTAGTTAACTTTACTATTTGCTTTATGTCTTTAGAGCTTTAAAGAGCTTATTAGGGTGCCCCATTTCACATACTAGTATTTTTAACTGTTGAAAAAACTGAAACTAAACCATCAATTTTGTAATTTAAATATACCACAAATATATATTTTATGTTATATATGTTATATTTTATCTCTATATTTTACTTTTTATACATATTTTATGAGTGCTGTTGGAGTGAGTGCTTCTATGTGATCGTGCGTATGACAATAAATAACTTGAATTTTTGCCAATATCTGCCTAGTTTCTATTTTTATATTAATTTTTTTTTTTTTCATAAAAAATATGTTAATTACACCTGTAGCATTAACTGCAGTTTCATGCCGTTAAATCCATCAAGAAACACACACTTAACACATTGCCTCGTTTGGACAAAGTGTCAAATTAATTTTGAAATTAGACTTAAAGCTGGCATATCTACGTATATCTAAACTTTTATTCTGCTCTGATGATGATTATAATGATGATGATGACGATGATGATGATGATGAGTGATGAAGGGGGTTCAGACCTCAACATGGAGTCCATCGGACGTGAACAGCTGAGTGACGGTCATCTCGTTCTTGGTCAGCGTCCCCGTCTTATCTGAGCAGATCACGTTACAGCAGCCTGACGGAGGAAACAATGTTACTGTTAACAGGAAGTAACACACCCGATATAAATCTGTTATAAATGAGCTAAATGAAGCTGCACTTATTAATACGAGCATTATTATGATCATGTTCTTGTTTGTTTGTACCTATATTTGTTGTTGTAGTTTTTCAGCAAATTATTTTAAAAAATAAACTTTTTGTTTCTTTGCTGATTTTTATGAATTCTTCCATTTTAAGGTTTTAGCTAATTCTTTCATTTAATTTCTGCCGTTAACAAATAAGCTTAAGCTTTTGAATCAGGGACTTAATAAATTGTTGTTTTGCTCTCGTAGTTACAGTAACATCTCTTTTAAATCACTTCTTAAAAAACGGTTTAAATTTTTGTTTATATTTTTTATTGGTAGTTTATTTTTTCTGTCACTTTATATTTCGACAACATTTCAGAGGAAGATGTTGTACTTTTTACTGCACAATATTTATCTGACAGCTGCAGGTGGGGATTAAACATTTTGTTTACTACACACACTGTATACAATTTTATTTTTGTCTATTAAACAAGTATAATGAAATATAATACTAATATATAATAATAATAAAATCTGTCATTACAGTGAGATAATTTCAACCTGTTTTAATAGATTTATTTTTACAGGTAACAGATTTTTTTAAGACTCTTTCATCTCTAAAAAAAAACTTCTTGAAACAAGTTGATTTCAGACAGCAGCTGGTTGAAATAACTAAAATACATTTTTTCACTTATTTCAAGAAAGAAACAAACACAATCAGCCCCACCTTGATCAGCTGATAATAAAATGTTGCTCTCATCAGTAACAGATGAAGTAAAAGCTGTTGTGTTGTAGATGTGATATGATAACACAGTGTGTATTAAAGGACAACTTCGGTATTTTTCAACCTGGGCCCTATTTCCCCATGTGTATGTGTGCGTATGATTCATAGGTACCACTCGTTCTAAAATTGGTTCAGTATTGAGCCGCTACAATATGCTATTTACAGAGATAACACTGGCGATCTGAACCGGTCAGTGGCGATAAAAAGCACTTTTATACGGGACGCATTTGCCCCCATTACCGTTTTAGCTCGTTTCGCGGCTCAATACTGAACCAATTTTAGAACGAGTGGTACCCATGAATCATACGCACACATACACATGGGGAAATAGGGCCCAGGTTGAAAAATACTGAAGTTGTCCTTTAATTAACGTACCCAGAGTTTCTACGATGGGAAGCTTCTTGACGATGGCTCTTTTCTTCACCATACGCATCACACCGAGCGCCAGCGTCACCGTCACCACGATGGGTAAACCCTCTGGGATGGCAGCTACCGCCAGACTGATGTAGGAGGAGAGGTGATCAGTGATCAATAATCAATACAACACATCACACCAAGTACAAAAGTTAAGGTGAGACAATATTTTATTAGAATTTAACGACCACAGGAGCAAACTTTGTTCTCCTTCCTGCTCTGTGACACAGTCAGACCTCATCAGCTGGTTTTCCAACTGGACCTAACATAAGATGCAGATCTGCTGAAGCTGCTCTCAGCTACCTGGGTCCTGTTCTCTGGAACAACCTGCCTGCTGACCTGAGATCTGTCATAAACTGCGTCCACACTCAGGGCTGCAACTAACGATTATTTTCATTACTGATACAAGTATTATTAGTATTAAACTAGAGCTGGGTATCACCACTGATCTCCTGATTCGATTTGATATTTCATTTACAATACCAACGTTTGCTAGAACTCCAACCTCAACACACAGACATGAGAATGATATCCTTCTGATCATTTAGGGTTAATTTTTATTTTTTAATGACCTGTTCCTCTCAGTAACGACACCATAAATGGTTTTGTTCCTCGTTAATGTCTCTGTTAGTCTTTATAGTGACGCTGTGTAAATAAAACCAGACCTGCTCTACACCTGCTACAAGTCAACCTGTCGGCCATGACAGAGGTCATTGAGTTATAATCTGATAACAAAAGTAAACTGTAGACTGACAGAGCTGCTGCCAGGGTTCAATCATTTACTTAACACACACACACACACCGTCTCTACAGAGAGGCTTCATTCAGCTCCCACACTGCAAACATCAGTCAGCTGATTCAGAGTGAAATCCAGAGTGAAATCCTACCTGACACCGATGGTGAACATGTCCAGGATCCTCTTCCCCTGCAGCCAGCCCACCAGCATGATGACCCCTGAGACACGGCACAGGAAACACAGACTCAACATGAACTCTTAACACAGAGATGCTGAGGATGAAGGCTGACAGCGGTGATGATGACTGCGAAACAAACAAACCAACCTATGATGCCGAAGGAGTAGAGCGACAGCTGCTTCCCCAGCAGGTCCATGCTCTTCTGTAGCGGTGTTTTAGGAGCCTGAACACAACAAACAGGAAACAGATTTGTTTACTCAAGTTTTCATGAGCAGATGCAGTGAGAGAATGCAGAGTGAATGCTGACGGCTGAAATGCTTCAAAGCAAAGCTGGAGATACAGAAATGTAAGATGAATTGTTCAAAAAAAAATCGTCACGCCCAAATGCTGTTACCACTCTGCGACTGAGCGCCCTGACAGTGGCAGAGGCTGTAGTAGTGAAGCCTGTAGTCATAGTGGTAGTGAGGATTAGGATAAGTTACCTCTTCTGCTTGCATCATCTTGAAAACCTCCCCGAACTCTGAGTTCTCTCCGGTTCCTATAACGATGCCCTGAGAAGACAAACAGCTCACATATGAATATACATGACACTTTGTTTGGGTTTCATATTTGTTTTATCTTTCTGCATGGCTACGTGCAGGTGTTTGACTAAACATGTGTCTTCTGCTTTGAGGTGTTCCAGTTTGTGTGTGTTGTTTATAACAGGATGTAACCAAGGAAAGAACATGTACACAGTGAACAGCCTGTTTCTGACTGAACAAACATCATAAAACTATTTTTATGATTGTTAAGAAAGAATAAATGTGATGATGCTGCAGGTACCTTGGCTCGGCCGCAGCGCACCAGTGTTCCCATGAAGGCGATGTTGCTGCGGGAGGCGATGTCTCCATTGGTAGATGCTGGCTGGTGGTAGGTGGACTTGGAGCAGGGGGTGGTCTCCCCCGTCAGACTGGACTCATCCACAGACAAGTCAGTCGCCTGAGAGAGTGGGTGAGTGGTCAATGAACAGTAGTCGCTTTTCTATTCAATTATCAAATGAACTACCCGAAAACATAACCAAGAACAAACAGAAGAAAGAGAAGAAACGAGTACCCTGCACAGATAATGTCCTTTTTCTTCCCAACAGTATCTTTTGTGAAAGAGTTACCGATTTCTCCTGACAGCATATGTACTTTCAAGGGCAGAGTTGTTGGTAATGCAGAAACTTGTTTACCCATACTCATGAAAGAGCAATAAAGATAATGTACTTCAAGAACGAGTATCATCTGAGTAAAATGTGTCGATATCCGTACTCGTGATGAAGGAAAACCCTCATTTAGATAACTGTGTTTATTCTCTGACTCATTCTCTAACTAGAGAACGATGTTTATGAGAGCAAACACACGGCTCAACCAAGATCAGGAGCAGGATACATTTAAAACAGAATATGAGTTGGTCTTCCTTCTCATTCATGGTGATTGCTGACTAATTTTAAAAGTAAATACTGAGCAACAAAACTCACTGTGAAGAAATCTCTCTAGATAAACTGCCCGGGTTCGTGGGGCGCACTGAATATAGCTAGTGTGAGGAGGAAGCGTCGGAGGGCTGCGATACATATTGTTCTATCTCGTCCAATGCTCCAAACATATTGACGGACCCGATGAGTGACTGCCAATGTGAGTAGGCCTGTCACGATAACAAATTTTGCTGGGTGATTAATTGCGTCAGAAATTATTGCGATAAGCGATAATATTGCGTAATATTGTGCTTTTAAGACCATTTTTATTGTTGTTGTAATTTTGCTGTTTTTAGACCATTTTTTAAACTTATATAATGATAATAAAGGCATATTGATGCAAGTACACCCTTTTAAAGAGAAATAAACATTTATTTAACAAGAATATTTACGAATGCAAAAAGAAAATTTAAATATCTGAAATAACACGAAAAAATACCAAAATAAGTAAATAAATACCTTATAAATACAAAAAAATAGATTCTCAGTCACTGTTAATAAAAAGTGCACTGTAATAGAAAAAAAAAATCAAACAACCAAAAACGATGAAATGGACTCTCAAGTGCAACACACACCGCCGCCGTTGCGGCGCTGTGGCCGTCAAGTGCCGCCCCCCAACACACACTGGCAGCGGCGCGCAGCGGCACCGTCGACGTGTATTTCCCACCCCAGCCCGCTAGGTGGCTGTACCTACACTAGTCACCAACGGTTGCCAACTGCTAGTAACAGAAGAAGAAGAGGAAAAACTTTGAGGCAACAACAACTTGGATTTCACGGGTGAGTTTCTTATCAAAGTCGTCTTATTAAAATTTTGAAACAACCGGAGTTGATACTACGGCGGCCGAGACGTACTTAAAAGGCTTTTCTCGCAGCGCCGCCATGAGCGCCAGCCGCGCTGGAAATAGAGCAGTGGGCTGAAGCAGAGCGGCGCGGCGCGTCAGCCGGCACCAGTGTGGGTTGGTTCATAGAATATAATGGAGGCGGGCGTTTTGACGCGCGGCGTTTTGACGCGCGGTGTATGGCGGCGGTGTGTGTTGCACTTCAGTCTCTCATCAAAAATTGCACTTGAAAAAAAAAACAACAACCAAAAACAATATATAAATAATAAATATAAATAAATAAATGCTGTGGCATTTGGTTTAGGAACAAGTTCTCTGTCTTTCTCTTACGCTCAACTCTGTTTTTTCTCCGCCTCGTCCCCTCCTCACAAAGATTGCATTGTGTGTGTAGCTCATAGCCCCGCCTCCCCCACAGAGACAAAGACACTGGATGACAAGAGCTTTCCCTCCGTTCATTACGCTAATGAACCAACTCACCTGGCTGCCAGACGATGCACGGCAGTGAACGCTCTTGTCGTCCAGTCTTTTTGATGAGAGAGACGAGGAAAATAAACACGCATGAATGTGGCAATTAATCGCAGCCGGAAAAGTTACCGTCTCCCTTTAAATTTACCGTGCAATTAACCGACTTATCGCATATCGCGACAGGCCTAAATGTGAGTCCATTTTTATTGTCTTGTTGCCCCTGGAAACGAGGACGCTGTTGTTGTTTTTTCTTTGAATCTAGTTTGTTATGTGTCGCACTGGCACGCTGCCAGGTTTGTGTGTCACGTCACCATTTCTTTGCTTTGTGTTATGATTTGTACTATTAATGTTGTTCCTTTGCTCTTTCTTCAATGAATTAATATTAATGAATATAATCACGGCCAGTTAATGCATTGTTAGCACTTTGTTTTTCCAGCCTTTTCAATACTGTACTGAGACCACTGTTTAATGTTAATGTCGTTCATCTGTGCCATTAGGGCGACATTTATGGTGAACGCCTCTCCTCTATTTTCTATTGTTTTAAAGTCAGTCAAACCAGTCATCAATCACCAATACCTGTTCCACCTGTTACTTGTGGACAACGACATCATTTATGTGCCTGTGTTGTAACTCCCTGCCTTTATTCATTTTCAATACAAGTTCTGAACTGCAAATCTGGACTCTGCCTGGGTTTGTATATAAGTGAAGCCAGTGAGTGGGACTCCAGGTACCCAGCCAATGCAAACTGTTTTCACTCACATTACACTGAAATTAATTATTTATAATAAGTATTAATATTTGCAAGAAGAATGTTTCTTTAAACTCTGTTTGTCAGAGCGCTCAGTCTTTATGAGCGTCCACCTTCAAAAACTCTCTTTTCAGAGAGGCACTGCGCTCGTCTGTCGCCTTTACAGTCTGGCCGGTGACAACGGAGAGTTAAAAGATGTTGTTGTGACTGTTTTTTTTAATGTCGGAAAGGATTTAAGACACAGACATGACCTCAGACAGAAAGAGACATGAATTTACTTTGGTTTTTTTGTCTGTTCTGACAGTCACTTTGTCAGATTAGACAATTGTGAAGTCAAAAAAAAAATCCTTTTAATTTGAAACAGATACAGGAAGTGTTGAGTCTGAAATAACAGCACAATGCATTAAATGTAACAGGACAAATGGGAGCGGATTAAAACTAAAAACAGAATAATAAATGAGGGCCTGTCTCTAATGTAGTGTGTTTGAGATGCAGCTGGTAGCCTCTGCAGCTGTGCTGAGTAAAGGCCCAGACACTATCTGTGAGTTTGATTCCTTTATATCCTCCATTATGAAGAAAGAACATTGTTTGCTAGCTTGATGCTAATGGCAGTACTCAGCAGGTTGATAAAGTGCCTCTGCTGTTTCCTTTTTACTCTGTGTGCTAACGTCCCTACAGGAAATATCTAAAAGGCTGGGCTGTTGTTGTCGCACAGTTTCCACGGCAGCAGATCGCTCTGTGTTCCTATTGGTCAAAGTGACGGCTGTGACGGGAGAAGTCGTGGAAGACAAAAGGAAAGTCAAACATGCTAGACTTAGACATGACATCAGTTGTCATCTCCTATGACACACTACACGAGATTAAACGATGGAATATCGTGTACGTCACTCATTGTCATTCACGATCCGAGCCGACACAATACGTTGCTACCTCGGGCTATAAGTGGGCTGATATCGTGTAACCTGGATGAATTAACTAAAAAATATCTAAATAAATCCTGCGTGTGGTTTGTAAACAGTACGTTTTTCACTGCTGTCGCACTGTGTTGGCTTCACTACCTGCTCAATAACATTAATTCAACTTAGCATGTGCATGTGATCATTTCTAAATGTTTCGGAAACATTTTCTTTTTTGGGTCTGTAATATCCTGGTAACTTCCTATAATGTTTCCTATGAAGGATTATGTATTCTGGTACCAGTTGTCGGAAACATAGAGATAACGTTTGGAGACAGGTATTAGAGTTAAACGAGTCAAGTGAAGTTTATAACCACCTGTTGATTTCCTTGAAAGGACGGCTCCATTGAAACACAAGCAAATGTATCAGAAACTTCACAGTTTATAGACACTGAGTTGTTTGTTTGCTTGTAGAAATCTGACATCTTTGCACGCTGAGCTGACCTGACCTGCTGTGTACCGTCCAAAAGACTCTAGTTACACCAGCGTTTCATTTAAATGAATTAACTGGAGGTGGACCAGCTGAACAGTGGACATATTGTCCCTAATTTTACTACTAAATTTCACAGTCCCTTCCAGGAAGTTGACAAAGAATCCCCAGTTACACATCAGTGCCTTTCTAGGGAATTCATGGAAATGAGAGCTGTAAAATAAAGCCCAGTACTGTGGTTAAGCTGAGCTGCTTTCTGCTGACAGCGTGTGTGTACATGTGTGAGTGTGAACAGTTTGTTCCTGGCAAAATATATATTCATGCTCAGTGAGGCTGCACTGGGAGAATGAAAGGGGAGGCCTGGTACAAACACGACCTAACAATGGCCTTTGAGTTGATAATTAAACATCAGTGTGTGTGTGTGTGTGCGTGTGTGTGTGTTGGTGCATACCTCGACGAGGCGGAGGTCAGCTGGGACTCTCTCTCCCACCGACAGACAGACGGTGTCTCCAGGAACCAGCTCTCTGGCCAGCATGTGCTCCAGGTTCCCCTCCCTGATACTGAGAGAGAAAGAAAGAGAATCTGAATTGTCAGACTGATCTTTATTTGCATATATACTAAACAGCCCCCCCCCCCTTAATTCTTGGTGTCATAGATTCAACAAGGTGCTGGAAACATTCCTCAGAGATTTTGGTCCATATTGACATGATGACATCACACAGTTGATCCATGATGAGAATCTCTCGTTCCAGCACATCCCAAAGGTGCTCTATTGGACTGAGATCTGGTGACTGTGGAGGCCATTGGAGTACAGTGAACTCATTGTCATGTTTGAGATGATGTGAGCTTTGTGACATGGTGCGTTATCCTGCTGGAAGTAGCCATCAGAAGATGGGTACACTGTGGTCATAAAG
>NC_065511.1:42257051-42305342 GCF_006386435.1 Epinephelus moara
AATCCCAGTAAATACTCAGACCAGCCCGTCTGGCACCAACAACCATGCCACGTTCAAAGTCACTTCAATCACCTTTCTTCATCATTCTGATGCTCAATAATAAGGAGAGCAGATACAAAAGGAAACCTTAAAATCAATTAGAAATAAAGAAGGTTGATTTGACACTTTAGATAAGACGTCTCTTCAGTTGAGACTTGAGGATGTGTGTGTGTGACTTTACATTTGATTTCAAATTGTTCCAAAGAGGGAGAGCGCTATAATTAATGGTGTATTGATATTGATGAGTATGACAGTACAATACTTTTAACACTGTGTACAGAGATGGAGGGAGGAAGTGGAGAAAAACAAATCAGACTGAGCTATAATCCATTCCTGACAGTTCAACCACAAGAGGAGACCTTCTCAGCTTACAGGCCTGCTGTTACAGGTGTGTGTGTGTGTGTGTGTGTGTGTTCGCTCTCTGCCAGGTGAAGGACCAGCTGCTCCTTCATTCTGCTGTTATTTGAAGTGTAAATCGAGTCCTGAGGAGTTTGTTTGAAGGAGCATTTTCTGTCTCTGAATCGTCGTCATCAGACGTCTCAGAAAACGCTCCTTCGCTTCAGTGACTTCCTTTAAAGGTCCAGTGTGAAGGATTTACGGGGATATATTGACCGAAATATAATAAGTATGTTCAGTTTAGTGTATAATCACCTGAAAATAAGAACTGTTGTGTTTTCATTATCTTATACCGACCTCATCTGGAGACAGGGACAGCTAATTAGTGTGTGGCATCGTTTTACACTACATGTTCGTCCCAAAACAAATAAACATTAAACAAACGAATACATTAAAGATGAAGTGAGCTTATCTGTGAGTTGCAGTGTGGAGTGTGGGTGGGGACGGGGTTGATAAAGAGGGAGTGTGAGGCTGGTGATCTGTTAAAGGTCTTGTGTTGCTCTTTGATATGGAGGTAAAAACATTTAGCAGGTGATGTTATACAAGTATCATTATTATGTTTTAACTAATAATTATAATGGTTATTGTTTTCCCTTATTTATTTTTTTTAAGTTAGGTTTGCCGCATTTTTTGTAGATAATTTGTATGGAAAAGAAGCATGACAATACCATGCTGTACTATCTTAAAAGTGATGCTTCACATCAGTGCTCATTTTGTTGGCGACACGACGAAGAAACATTTTTTACAGCGACCTTTTTTCAATGACGAAAACGAGACGATGACGGGCTAAATCAAAAACCCTAGTAATAAAAATTAAGACAAAATCTATGTTTTGTTTTTGTTGACGAGACGAGACATGACAAAAATGTTCGTGGTGAAATATCGGACATTAAAAGTCAGAACAGCCGTGCTTGTAATTATTTTCAAATGCAGCATGTGCGACAGGCTGGTAAACTCCAGTAAATAGTCTGCACCAGGATGTTTGGGTTGGTGCAAGTTGTGAGCTGTAATTCAGCAGTAAATAATCAGCCGTGTGTGTCTGACTGTGGATGGTGGAGCTGCTGAATGGATTTGTGGAGTTTGTTAGTTGCAGCGGTGGCTGTTAGCAGCTAGCGCCGCTCGCAGCCTTCACACCTTCACCCCGCAGGACTCCACTCAGTCCGGACTGGAGAAGGTTTGTGGGTTGATGGTGTTTGACAGGCAGGTAGGAGGCTCAGTTATCTGTGAGTGTAGCTGTGCTGTAAGTAAACAGTCTGAACTCAGATCAGTTTTCTCTGACAGAGATGAAAGTTTAGTTTGAATCACCAACTCTGTGAGAGGACACCAGTTTAAACCTCCAGACTAACATGTTGCACATGAAGAAACAAGTTATGTTTCTGCTTCTTAACAGTCACATGGATAAGCCAGAGTTTACAATGAACCTGGGGACAAATCCTAGTTGTTGAATAAAAAAAAAATTGTGGCACAGTTTTTTTTCAAAGATCTGCTGCTTTTCTGTTTTATAAAGCAAATAAATTAAAAGTCTGACATTTTATTGTATCTTGTTGAGACAAAACAGGCAATTTACTGACATCAGTTTAAGCTCCACTGAACTATTCTCTATTAAATAATAACGGCTGGTTGCAGCACTGCTGGTGAAACTACATATAAAACATTAAAGCGAAACAGCTGACCGGACTGTGTGTACTGTGGGAACTGAACCCTTCGGTGTGAGCTCTGACCGCTGACCTGGACTGAATCACATTAACAAGGCTGTATTAACCACAGAAGAAGAGGAAGAGGAGGAGGAGGAGGAGGAGGAGGAGGAGGAAGGATGAAACTCTCACCAGTGACATTCTGGAGGCACCAGCTTCCCGAGCTCTTCTAGAGACTTCTCTGAGCGGTACTCCTACACACAGACGACAAACAACTCAGATCAACAGAGTTATAAAAACTGTGAGAAATTCATGAATATATGTATAAAATATATATTCAAACCACACACACACACACACATACACACACACACACACACTCTAAATGTGCAGCAGACTACTTAAAGATTCACACTGTAAATATCTTCTTATGTTTGTAGCCATAAACGTTTATGAGCTCATTAAAAATGAAGAAATGTTGTCGTAGACATAAAGAAGACTCACCTGGACAAAAGCAACTGTCACTACGATGATGATGGCCTGTGACGAGACAGAAACACAGACCGAGAGAGAGAGAGAGAGAGAGAGAGAGAGAGAGAGAGAGAGAGAGAGAGAGAGAGAGAGAGGCGATCAATACAGCTGATGTTTATAAATCCTCTGCTCCTGAAACTGGACACTGAGTTACGTCTCATTTAATGTAGTCGAGAGGTAAAAGCTGACAGACTGACCTCACCTGCTCAGCACAACCAAATATTAAAATGTTGTAAAAATGTATGACTTTACTATCCAGATATTTATACTATTCACGTACTATTTTTTTTTATTCTCAGAATTTAACAACTTCATTATCAAAATATTTTGAACTGTAGCTTTATTTATTTATATAGCACCTTTCATACAAACATGACGCCCAAATTGCTTCACACAGCAAAACTGAAATAGTCAAAAAAACAAACAAACAAAACATTTCGCAGGACCAAAAACGGCCTTTGTAATGTTTTGACTTTCTTCTCAAAATACTATGGAAATCAAGTTTTTAAAAAAATTATAAGAAAAGAAATTTAAGTATTGTTTTTTTAAACTACTTCAGCTTTTTTCCTCATTAATATTTCTACTATAATGTCAAAATATCATGACTTTAATTTTGAAGAATTGCAAATTAAAACAACTTTTGTAATATTTTGACTGCATTCTAAAAGAGGTGCAACTTTTTCAGAATATTTTGACTCTATTACAAAATATTTATATTTCTTTCTCTAAATACAATGATTTTATTTTAAAAGTATTACAGATTTATTTTAAAAAAAAAATCTTCTCTTGTGATATTTTGACTTTCTTCTTAAAATACTATGAAAGTATTGTTTTTTAAATAGTCAAAATCAAAATATCATATTTCTTTAATTTTCTTAATTTTCAATTATTACAAATAAAAAACAAATACTTTTCTCTTGTAATATTTTGACTGTATTCTAAAAACAGTGCATCTTTTTTCAAGATATTTTGAATTTACTAAGAAAAAATATTGATATTTCTTTCTCAAAATCCTATGATTTTATTTTAAAAGTATTAGGACTTTATTATTAAAAAAAATCTCTTGTATTATTTTGACTGTATTCTAAAAATAGCACAACTTTTTCCTCAAAATATTTTGACTTTGTTAATGAAGTATTTATATTTCTTTCTCAAAATACCATGACTTTATTTTAAAAGTATGACAAATTTATTAAAAAAAACATTTTAAGGCTTTCCCCTAAAATATTTTGACTTTCTCAAGATACTATGACTTTTTTAACATTTTTTTTTACCATATAATCTAAATATTTCCACTTCATTTTTAATAAATTATTTTTATTATTTATTTATTAATTGGTTCGATTTGTTTTTCTGAAAGCAGAGACCAGACCTAAGCACAGACCTAAGACAAAAATTGCTGCCATGGTGCACCTCTTAGTACTGGCTTGGAGGGGCTGAATATTCATGCAAACAAGTTTTTTTATATTTCATTATTCATTAAAATCTGTTTGTAAGGATCTGTTTTCACTTTGATATTTTGGGCTCTTTTTCTGTTGATCAGCGTCAAAACAGCGACATTAAATCTAATTTCAGTCAGTGTTGAAAAACAAGAAAACATGAAAACTTTCAATGAGGGTAAAAAGTTTTTATAGTGACTGTATGTGAAAGACTGACGCACTAAAACCCCACAGAGACCATGGTATTAAGAGCCAGAAACTAGTATCTAATATTTACTCTTTAGATAAACAACAAATCAGTGAAGCCACAAACTAAAAGTTTGCACCACTTCCAGGAAACTTAAAAAGGTTTTACTGAAACAAGGAATGTAATATGCAAACTATCTACAAATATTGATAAACACACAGTTTAAGTACATGTTCAAACAGTGAGATGATGCAATGTTTACTACGACTCTTTGTCCTGCGGCCTCACAGATGGGCTCTCCCTACAGGGGTCAGATCAGCCAATCAGCCTGTGCGACACTTTCCTCCGAGATTTAGCCTCTGAAACTTACAGCTAATCATAACAGTCTTGTCTGCGTCAGGTCACAGAGGCATTTATGTGAAAATCCACTAGCGCATGACCGGTTGTGTTCAGACAAATGTCAGCAGTGTGTGGGGGAAAAGCAGCCTCTCGTTAATTTCTATGAGAAAAGAAGGGAAACTAGAATTACAGCCTCGTGATTGTCTGCCTCCCCAACAAGTCAAGATGCTTTTACAGTTCACATCCATGCCTGTCCAGACTCATATGTAGCCATGAAAGCTGACAATTCTTCAAATGTGGATGTTGCTGCAAAGAAGCTCCATATTCTAAAACATGAATACTTGGATACTACACACACGTTTTCAAATCAAACCTGACCCTAAGATGCTCTCCTAAGATTAGTGTCACCAATTCAGTATCTCACCAAATGCCTCCCCCTCTGCTCCTGAGATATGACACTGAAAAATACCCAGAAAAATGTCTTTGAAAAACATTATGATGTCACGGTGGAGCTGACCTTTGACCTTTTGGATATAAAATGTCATCACTTCATCATCTTATCCTGTTAGACATGTGTGTTCTGTCGTAATTAGGGCCCAGGCAGCCCTACTGTCAGTCCCTCGGGTACTTGCCAAAATTCTCTTCCTCCTCCTCCTACTCTTCTCCTTCCAGGGAATTCTAACTTCCCATGCATGAAAACTTGGCAACAGAGTTGGGGAAGCTACTTGGAAAATGTAGTTACTCTACATCAAAATTCATTTTCACTACACTGAAGCTATCCCCAGTGAAATGATGAATCATCAAATTGTGCAACACAACAGAACTTAAGTTGTTCATTTTACAATCAGACATATTTCCTTTATGTTTCTCTGCTTCTCTCTTCTCCTGCACATAATCTATTCAATTATTCACTGCTGCAACAACCTTTCCCCCACAAGGATCCAAAAAGAAAAAATAACTTTTATATAATCTAATTTACCAAACTCGCAGGCAGCGGATATCCTGCATGTTTCTACATCTTCTCCACTGCTGACGCTGCCATAAGCTGCTGTGTCTATTAATAACTTTACAAGAACTGCAGGTCTCTGGGGCGTTTTCTCAAGGAAGAAGAAAAAACACTAAAGACATTAACGACTGAAGTGCGCCTTTATTTTAGTGCAAGGTGTAACATACCACTGTGATGCTGATGGCGTCATCAAACTGGTGCATGAGAATGCTGATGACGGCCGACGCCAACAGCAACAGGATGAGAGGGTCTTTGAACTGTAGAGAGCGAGACAAAGAAAGAAAGAAAGAAAGAAAGAAAGAAAGAGACATCAGGGAGCTGAGTTAGAGGCAACGAAACAACACCAGAATCACCGCCTTGTGGTTGTATGCGTCCGTGAACCAGTCAAGTTGCAGTCGCAGTTTACATCCACATCTGTCCAGACTCATATGTTGCCATGACAGCTGACAATAATTCAATAAGGGATGCTGTCATGAAGATGCTATAAACTCTAAAACATGGATGCTTCACACACAGAAGATCTATACATCAGCACAGTTTAGAGATTAGAGTCACCAATTCAGTATCTGACCAAATGTCTCTCCTTCTGTTCCTGAGATATGACGTTAAAACATGATGATGTCACAGAGAGTCTGACCTTTGACCTTTTGGATGTAAAATGTCATCACTTCATTATTTTATCCTGTCAGACATTTGTGTGACATTGTGTCACAATTAGCGTATGAATTCTTAAGTTATGGCCAAATACATGTTTTTGGTGGTCAAAGAGACCTTGACCTTTGACCGCCAAATTCTAATCAGTTCATCGTTGAGTCCAGGTGGATGTTTGTGCCAAAATTGAGGAAATTCTCTCAAAGCCTTCTTGAAATATAGCGTTACTCAAATGAGATGGATGCAAGGTCACAGTGACTTTGACCTTTGACGAAGAAAATTCTCATCTGTCCACTGTTGAGTCCAAGTGGATGTTCGTGCCAAATTTGAGGACATTCCCTGAAATGTTTCTTGAAAGATAGCGTTCATTCGAATGAGGCAGATGCAAGGTCACAGTGACATTGACCCTTGACCTACAAATTTAAATCTGTCTGTTCAAAGTTAAAAATTTTATGCCCATGGTGTCAGTGAAATATTAGTATTTCTTAAGGTATTAACTGAGGTCAGACATTACAGTATTGTGATTTGGAACGAAGCCACTTGATACTGAGGTCATTTTTAGCTTTTTGGGAGGTGAGTAAGTTTGCAAAATTAGGATTAATTGGGAAAGTGAGAACATTTTGGGACACTGAGAAAATTGGGACATTTTGGGAAAATAAAATCTGTCATTTTGTTAAAAGCTATTTTGATACTGGAAACATCGATAAGTCCAAATCCAAAATGGTATAAAACATTTCCACACACTTACATCTTTGCACTGAACATCAAACACTGTATGATGTAAGTGTGGGAAATCTTTTCTACCAGTTAAAAGTTTTTTTAAGATTTCAAGCATGCTGAACGCTACTTGTAATTGTTTTTCAATGTGAAGCCACTGTTCTGTGTGTGTAAACTGTGTGTTGTGAATTGTTGTGTGTTTGTCAGTGCTTGTACTGTATATACACTGATCAGCCAAAACATTACAACCGCTGACAGGTGAGGTTCATTCATTTCGCTTATCCTGTTTGGGATCACGGGGGGCTGACACTGGGCGAGAGGCAGGGTTCACCCTTAACCTGCATGTCTTTGGACTGTGGGAGGAAGGGCTCCCTCACCCAGGGGTCCAAACCCCGTACCCTGGAATCGAACCGGGAACCCTCTTGCTGGGAGGTGAAAATGCTAACCACTGCACCACTGTGCCGCCTGATTCCATTAATCATTTTCTTACAGTGCAATGATCTGTTGGGAAACCTTTGGTCCTGGCGTTCATGTGGATGCCACACGACATGCAACACCCACTGTTACAGACTAAGCACACCCCCTCATGGCGACACTGCAAAAACTGTTCTGGAATTTAGACAAAGAGCTCAAGACATCAGGCCCGTTTCCACCGCAGGAACTTCGGGGTAATTTTACGGGGCCGGGGCCGTTGGTGCGTGTCTCCACCGCAGGAACCACCCCCAAAGGACAGAGTTCCGGAACTTTTACGGGGGCTAAACAAGTCCCTGCCTCAGAGTAGGTACTCAGAACGGCCCCGAGAAACTCCTGGCTGGGGCTTGGGGATTACTTGGTGCTGATTGGATATACTCGAGGAGGGATGTGATGTCAACAGAAAGCAACAAAAAAGCCGGCATTTTTAAAACTCAGCAGCTCGTTCATATAGCTTCCGCCGCCACGTAAAAAAACTCATTAAATGGTCCGTGAAAAAAATATTTTTTCCAGCGGATATCTTAGTTACAACATGATTGAGCTAGCAAAGCAGTTTTGTGTTGCTATGTGTGGTATTTATTCAGTTATGGGAAATCACGATGTCTGAAAGCATCAGTGGCTGCAGCTGACAGGGACAGCTAACACTAGCAGCAAAGCTAACATCAGGACGTCATCTGTTAAAAGCCTCCCGTTGTCGGATACGACATGAAACTACTCCAGTTAGCTCAATCATGTTGTAACTAAGACATCTGCTGGAAAAAATATTTTTTTCATGGACCGTTTATTGAGTTATTACAGACACCGCTAACGGCTAACAGCTAACAGCTAACGGCGTCCCTACGTCGCCCCGATAAATGGTCGCGCAACGATTACGTCACATCCAGAGCCTGGTAACTTTACAGGAACCTTCCTCGAACTCCGCTCTCTCAGTGGAGACACGGCGGTTGAGAGGGCCGTTCCTGTAGTAGTTCCTGCCCCCCAAATAGTACCAGGAACTTCTTCACTGGAAACGGGCCTATTGTCCTGGCCTCCCAATTCCCCAGATCCCAAACCCATGGAGCACTCTTGGTACCCCAGAAGTACCCCCAATCCACGGCAGAGCTTTCTTGCATCAGACTTGGCTCTGACTTGTTGAGGCATGGACACAGGACCTCTGGGGGTGTACTGTGGTGTCTGGCACCGAGACACTGGCGGCAGGTCCTTTAAGTCCTGTGGGTTGTCAGGTGGGGTACCTGCACATCTGGATTTGGGTAACTTGGAGGCCAGGGTGCACCTTGAGCTCGTTGTCACTTCCCTCGGGTCGTTCCTGAGCAGTTTTTGTGGTGTGACACGGCGCGTTGTCTTTCTGGTTTGACATGAGGTGGGATATGTCTGTGACGTGTTCAGGTGGGTGGAGCGTGTCAAGTGGCGTCCACATGAATGCCAGGACCAAAGGTTTCCCAGCAGAACATTGCAATGTAACAAGATGATCACCGTTATTCACTTCACCTGTCAGTGGTTTTAATGTTTTGGCTGATCGGTGTATATAAACATTGTGTTCATTCTTGTGCACAAGTCTCTTGATCTCACTGAGGCGACCTGTTTAAATAAAGGAAAAAATGTGTTTTTAAAGTGAGGACATTTTGTCTGCATCCTCGCAGGGCTGTT
This sequence comes from Epinephelus moara, assembly GCF_006386435.1. NCBI lineage: Eukaryota > Metazoa > Chordata > Actinopteri > Perciformes > Serranidae > Epinephelus > Epinephelus moara. The sequence continues at coordinate 42,266,109 of NC_065511.1, forward strand.
TGAAGGTTTACACACTTGTATTTGGGGTCTTGGTATTGGTTGTCCTATGAGGGTCTCGATAAAGACAGAACAAGAAGTGTGTGTGTGTTTTCCATGATGCGTGGACAAACGGAAACAAGTGTCAGTCATCCATAGCTAGAAGGCGGAGCTCGCTGAGTGAAGCAGGCCAACAGTTCCAGCTCTATTTTCAGCTCCAGCATCTAAATGACCCGGTTTCCACATCATCGACATGAACAACTGAACACAGCAGCAGCAGCGAAAACTTTAACTCTTCACTGTTTCATCCACAAAGCTGCTGGATAAGTTATTTATCTGCCATCTGTTAGCGACACGGCCTTATTTCTCGGCATCAACACGTCGACACTCCAGGGCAGCAGCTGTGGGACCAAATTCACACCTGTAGCGTGGCTAATTCCTCAGTGTGGATGGGTTTATGTTGTGAGTGCGCCATGGCCCACAAACTCAGAGTTTTACTGTGCAGATACAGACATGAATCTGCACATGAATATCAGCAGCAGAGACACTGTGGATCCTCCTGTTGATAGAATGATAAGAGACAGACTGTGCCTCTCCTCACCTTTCAGGCCTGTCAGGTTAAGTGTGAACGAACCTGACAGATTACGGCTGATAGTGAAACAAGTTCACGCAGAAATCTCGAGGGTTTCATGTGTGCAAGGAGCTGAAAAGATTCAACACCTCCTCTCCTTTCCTTCACTCCTCTGCCTTCTGTCTCATCCTCGCTTCCTTTCCTTCTGTCCACTGTATCCTCCCTCCCTCTCCTCCTCTCGTGCTGGCGTTCTATATTTAACCTCTGTGTTTTGCTCTCAGAGGCTTCTCGTCCCTCCTCTCGTCCCTCCTTCCTCCGGCTGCTCAGCTCAACAGCAGCAGTTTCTGTCCTTGTCGGAGTTCATGTGGACAAAACAGACCAGCAACAAAACTCCCTCAGGCTGCCTCCATTATTTAACCACTCCACTCTGAATCCTGCGTTCAGTTTGTTTCCTGGTGTAATAACTCCTCTGACTGCCTGGTGGTTTGATCCTTTGGTCACTTTCCCTCATATATGAGGAGAAGATTCATCCAAGTGCACAATACATGACATTTAAATCTTAAAGAGTCAAAGGTGAATATGTGGAAAACAACATCCTGGGGTCAGATTCAGACCTTTGTCCCATTTCATCTCCCTCTCCTCTGATTGGTCCTGTTTTTCTGCAGTGTTAACTATTAACACTAAAGGTGAATGAACGTTGTCTCTAACACTTCCTTAAAAATATCAAACTAGGAAACCAAACATGATGTTGGGACTGAAAAACAAGATTTTATCTTTGGAAATTATGTGAGCGAAAAGAAATCAAAATGCCTTTTGTAATATGTTGTCCTTCAGACTATAATCTGAAAAGCATGTGATTATTTTTTGTTTGAAAAATTAAATAGTGTAATACAAAAACAACAACAAATTATAATCAAATCGAACCCTGTCATAAAACAGTTTCCCCGGGCTTTTCTTAAAATCATGGCAGCCGTAAATTCCTGATTTCACAGCAGCTTTTCTAACAAAAACGTGACGCATATTGGGATGTTTAAAGGCATTTCTTTTCAATGAAATTGCAAAATTGTTCTGTTTTTAATTTTATTTCTGTATAAATGATTAAAAATCCAAAGCAACTTGTTTGAGTGAGAATAAAACCGCAGTGCTCTGAGTGTTTTTAATGACCTTACAGAGAAGGCTGAATAAAGTTTTCACACCATGTTTAAACATTTTTAGACTTCGATTGAGGAACTTTTCTAAAACTATTTCTTTATCACACACATTGAGTTTTTCTTTATCACTAACCATGCATATTTCATCAAACTCATCTGGATTTGAGAGATGCACCGATTTATCCATCGCATAAGGGCATCGGCTGATATTCGCCTTGTTTACTGCCATCAGCCTATCAGCAAAGAAGGGAGAGGCCGATGTTTAACTGTTGTGTCACATCAGTTCTGCGTAGGCAACAAAGCAGGGCTCGGTGACTGACAGCATACTGACGTCGTGGGGACAATACAAAACGTGTTTGAGGCAAACAGAGATCTTCCACAGGACGTCATCAGGACAAAAGGACATGACAAAAGGACACAGTAAACACAGTGTCGATACATCAGGGGACACACCCTGCTGACGGAGGTTACACTGAGTTACATTATGATGTGTTCAAGCTCTATATGTAGAAATGGGTATTAGGTGAAGGTAAATTATCACGTCCTCATGATGTGTTTGACTGTAATCTAGTGAAATGCGTGAATAAATACAGACGTTTTAAGGAGAAGCAGTGTTTTTAATAAAATATAAACTAGAGGGAATCACCATTTGTTGTATGTAGTAAAAATCCTATGGAAGCAGTAATTATTTCATGTGGAAGAAGGTTATTTTAAGAGTTGTTTCAAAATTGTGTATGATTGAATTTGTGCTCATTCAAAGGTTGTGTAATGAAGGACTGAATGACCTTCAAACTGTAAAATTATTTTTTATAATGAAAATTTCTTTGTGTGGCACAAAGGCAGGAATGAATAACAACAAAAACAAAATAAAAAACAAACAAAATAAATTGGCTATCGGCCAAATCGTCTCTGATACGGTGATTTTCAGTGAAAAAGTTTTGCCAATTTTTGTTGGTAAATGTGAGACATTGGTGTTGCACATGCCTGCATCTTCACAACCAGAAACAAGGAGGAGAGTTTGGTGACTCGTGGGAAAATAAGATGACTAGTCAAATATGCGAAACGTTTTGGTGACTGGACAAAATAAAAAAGTCACACAGAATTTATAGTGATTGGTTGAATTTGCGTCAGTTGTTGCGGTCACAACAGTGCAACATCCTGGAGGGGCTGATAATGCAATAATGTTTGTTACTTCTTTTTTTTTTTTACTTAAAACTATGTAAATGAATATGTAATACACTGAAAGTAAATTAAGTTATTTGTGTATTCATACACACATATACAGTTAATTTACACTTTCAAAAGGTAAGGAAGGTTTCAAACAGTCCCTGGTGGAGTTTTCAGAGCATGAAACTGTTTCTAATCTCAACCTGCAAATTTCGGAGGTGAAGCATGTTTCCCTTTGAACATAACACACAAAAAAAGAGATAAACATTTGCAAACATCACTCGTAACATTCAACACTTTTCATTTAGTTGCTGCAGCATAAGACAAAAAGTCCAGTTTTAAACTACCAGTACACTAAATTTATTTTAAAGCTTCCTTTACATATTTTAATTCTTCATCTTCAAGTTATCATCACAGTGAATTTCCAAAATCAGTGTAAATGGATCAAGAATGTGGCAGTTCTGCATTTAATCTTGCTTCCTTTATTTCTGCGTCACGTCTCCTGTAACTGTCTTGTCTTTTCTTATCAATTCAGCAGATTATCGAAACAACATGTTAAATAAAAAAAAAGCTTAATGTTACAGGTCTCTGCGCTCTGTTAGCGTGTAAAATGTGTCTTTTGTCAACTGCTGGAAGTCGACGTTAATAAGAGCTGTGACTGTTACGTAACCTAATGTGGGATTTAGGTGGAATGACACAAACGTGTTCATGAAATATTAATAAACCATATTTAATATAAAACAGCACAGTATTGTTCTGGTAACTGGATTACCAGTTTGACATGTATTCTGTCTGAGCTGACATTGTGTTGCCGTGACAAATCAATGACACACTGGAACATGATGAGCCTCAAGACATTTTATCAGGCACAAGATAAAAATAGTACGTTGGCTTTATCCCGGAGCTGCGTTCAGGCTGCTGCTGGATGTGTGGAGGGCTTCCTGAGACTCTGATAAGGTAGCAGCAGTGTTAAAATGTGGACTGTCAGATTAGCAAATGAGGACAAACTGTCGTCTATATTCTGCAGACTGGAGCTAACACACAGTGGATACACTCAGTTATGTTTAAATGGTCAGAAAACAAACAAATACTGAACATTCCTGTATCAGACACAATCTCAGTGTGATGGATATGTTACCTGTAAGATGTATTTCTTCCATAGCGGCTCCTCTTCACTGATGTCAAACTCATTCCAGCCGTGGTAAGCTCTCCTCCGGCACACCTCCTCATGGGTCAGACCCAACTGCAGGTCGGCCTGTCGGCATCACAAACACAAACAGGTTCATTTTCACATACAAGTTATTTGCCTCAGTGTTTTGGTGCATAACAATAAATATATAGTAAATATAAAAAAAACTGTGACAGTCAGGAAACACAAATAAAATAGAAAATGTCATACTAAAAATATTTTTAAAAATATTATAAAGAATATTATTATTATTATCAGCACCAACATGTCGGTGGCTGTTTTAAGATAAATCTAAGAAAAAATCCACCCGTTTAGAAAGTTTGTGGCTAAGTTAAATAAGGCTATTGTTTTTTACAGGTACAGCTGTGTACATGTCCCTGCCACAGATTTACTGGGCATCAAATTCAGTGCAGCATCGTCTGCATTACAGGCTGACCGATAGTGGATTTTATGGCCGATATAATGACGATAGTTTGGAGCAAGAAAAAGCTGATAAATGATTAATCGTGAGCTGCGTGTGGAGGAAGCTTGAGTACAGAGGGAAGTAAGCCACAGTAGCACGAGGAGAGGACAGATGTTTACCTGACATTCGACACCTGTCCAAAAAATAGTGACTATGTTTATATGCACACTAGTATTCTACTAGTATTCTCACTATGACAATATTCTAATTTGAGGCAGGTCATGGTCATTTCGTTTAGTTATCATGCATTAGGTTGATTAAAACATGTGGGATACGCCACGTTTAACTGAGTTTTGGGAGCAATCTATGAACATGTGTACAGTGCATTCAGAAAATGCATCTCACTGGGGTTCTTACTAGTTTGTGACACACGGCCTGTTGTCTGTTTATGGTCGGCTGTGTGTTGTGCACAAACCAACGAACCAACAGTTTAAAGGCTGGTGTAGAGATGCACGCCCAAAAGAAAACCCCACATTACTGGTCAGAAGAAGAAACACAACTACTTTTAAACATTATGAAAGACTTGGATATCATCAGCCGACCTTTTCAAGAAGGTTTGTTGAAGGAATGAAAGAGGGAGGCTGCGTTCACACAGTCCACCAAGTAATATTTTGATGCAAGGAAGTCAAAGAGTTCCACTGTTTCATATTTTGATGGGACAAACGACATGTTAGGGCACGTTAATCAGAGTATGCACGGCTGCATGTAAACAGGAATATTCATTTTCATCAGTCATGTAATTAGCTTAGTAGAATATTGTCTTTTTGCGGAATAAGGGCAAAATCTGAATATTTTGTTCATGTAAACGTAGTTGATGTCAACTATTGGGAGATGCAGCTCAGGAAGGAGATGACGACAGAACATAGGTTTGTCACATAGAGTTCTTTAGTGTGCTCGCTGCATTGCATGTGAAACCAAAACTACCTGGATCAAAAATATACAACATAACATAAACCTGCATCGTGGTTCGAACTTTCAGAAAAGCGTGTGACAGTGTCTCATAGGCTTTATGGTTATATTGCACATTTTCACTGTTACAAAATACATGAATAAGACAAATCAAATCTGATTTACTCAAAGTAACTCTTTCTCAGGTTCAACTTAAATCAGACCATGATGTTAACCTTGAGCTCTATGCTAAACACCCGGGCAGCAACTAACAATTATTTTCACTGTTGATTAATCTGTCAATAACCTCCTTAATTAATCAATTCTTTAAGTCTATAATAATGAAAGAATGTCAGTCTGTATTTCTCATAGCCTGAGATGACGTCCTCAAATGTCTTGTTTTGTCCACAACTCAAAGATACTCAGGTTACTGTCATAGAGGAGTAAAAGTTCTAGTGAACACAAATCAATGTGAAAAGTTCACTGGAGCATCATCACTGATAAATAACACAGGCAACTCATTAGTAATTCTTCACAGGCTCTTCCCCCGTTAAGAAGAACAGGATGCAACCAAACTTTAACACGTACAAGTTGCCTGGTTGCCATAACAACATACAAAGAGGAGCTACAACCAAGTGTGATACGACACTTTGTTCATCAGTGTCAGAGCTATTGATTTGTTGATTGACAGGGTAAAAGATCAATTGCTTCAGAGACTGAGTGGGACACGAGCGTTACACTGGGATTGAAAGAGCTTAACTCTTGGTAGGGTTAACAAGGACAGCATACCTGCAGGACACAGGCTACTTCGTTGACGGGGAGTTCACTGGCTTTTCTGGAGGTTAGTACTGGGACCATGGTCTCATCTTCACTGAATTGTTGTCTCTCGGAAAGCTGCAACACAAACACACAAAGAGAGAAGAACTTTAGTGAACCCGAGAGGACACACAGGAAACAGACCACTCTTCACTGAGCTCGAGGACAGAGGTCAGACAGGAACAGACGAGCATGTTTGTCTCAACATTCAGTGAAAATCAGCTGAAGTCTTTCTGCTAACCTCATGTTCACCTCCACGTTTTCACAGTGGAGACGAGCTGTGCGACCACAGTCTGACACTGGAGACACTGAGCAGCTCAGCTGGAGCCGCCTGGAGCTGAACAACAATTTAACAACAAGTTTTTATTCTATTGTTTTCAAACTGTGACGCCAGGGATCAGCGCGCCCGGCACACCATCCACCCGACCCTGATTCCTGTTTGCAAAGTTTGCATCTAAACACAAACAGCTGCTCCGCTCATCCCTCCATCTGATCTGATCAGCTCTGACTGGATCGACTGATCAGTTATTCACCTCGCGACTCAAAGCCCAACAAACTGCTACTGAGGAGAAAAGAAGTCATGAAGAGCTCCTGCAAAACCTTCCGAATTTAGAGGCGACACATACTGCAAACAAGGACACACAGGCAAGGGACATAAACAAACAAACACACAAAACGGAGCATTAGAACATTTCTACACACATATTAGTGAATGAGGCCCGAGGAGTCCACAGTACAGTCATGCTGGCAGCTCTGTGAGGACGTGACACAGCGGTGCTCTGAGCTTAACGCTAACATCAGTATGCTCAGATGCTCATAATGACACTAACATGCCGATGTTCAGCAGGTATAAAGTTTATCATGTTCAGCATCTTTAGATTTCATAAACAGTAAACACAAAGAACAGCTGAGGCTGACGGGAACTTTGTTAGCTCTGCAGGTGTTTGGTCAGAGGACCAGTTTCGTCCTGAGGGAAACATGACTCATGAACTACACTTCATCAAAGTCCATTCAACAGTTGTGGAAATATTTCACTCAAAACTACAAATGTTAACATCATGAAGGCGTTAGAGGAGGAGTCAGGTGATTACCAAAGTCAGTAGGATTCATCCTCTGGGCCGAAAACCTACAACTACCAGAATGCACTGCACCACACCGCACCAATAAACACTCCCACTGGTAGGTGACGTAATGCAAATTCATCCGTTTGACACAGTGGCGGCCGGCTGATCTTGTATTAGAGTTTAACAGCAAGTTAAAATGTTCCTGAAAATATTTTAGGTGAGAAATAGGTACGTCAGGAACAGAATCTTGGTTTGATCTGCTGCTTAGTTTTACTGCTTAATCTGAGTTTGGTCTGAGCATGAGAGAGAGAGAAAGAGATCTACTGATAATGCAGAAGTACAGCCTGTAGTTTGAGCAACAGCCTGAGATCCAGCAAAACTCCATCGGATGACACAAAACACACTACACTAGGACACACTACACTTCTTAGGTAGAGCGCCTGATGACTGAGTCGACTTTTTCATGGACCAATTCAACCATTTGTTAAATTTTTTACTCGACACTGTGGCGATAGGTTCATAAAATCCACCCGCCATCGGCCAAATTCACCCACATTTGGTGGGTGGTAGGTACTTATTTCCAACCCTAAATTAAAGATCTATGATCAGATGTCAAATCCAGAGATATAAGGAGGAAAACCTACTTGGCAATAAACCCTTTTCTCATTCTGTTTCTGATTAACAACAATCTCATGTCTGTGAGAAAAGCTAAGAATACTCTTCATCTGAAAAACATCTTGACAGCTTCAAACTGTTAACACTTCTACAATCACACGCCTGTTATCATGCGCGAGGATGAATATGATTATTTCTTTCCAGCAAGCAGAAGAGGACCAAAGAGTTGAGGTCCAGAGAGGAAGGAGGAGGTAGAGGGAAGCTGACAGCATCCTGGCAGCGTTTAAAGACAGCAGGAAACAAAGGGACTGTAGCTCCGTCACAAAAAAGCCCACAGGGGTTTAAAAACAGAACAAAGCCTGCTTTCACTTTAACTCCTGATGAAGAGGAAAAAGTTTCATTACTTTGTCAGCTCATTTTTCATGTCATGACGAGGGGCTATTTAAAAGACTTGTCAAAGGTTTACAGTGAGTTTACTTCATGTGCTTTGGTATCAAAGTTTCTCTGACTTCTTCTCAGAAAACTGGATTTGTACCTGAAACTGCTGCGTGTCAGTGATTACTGTTATAATTCATGACTTTAATTTAGAGAAATTATGAATTCTAGAGATGCTCCAACTGAATTTCCTCTCTGATTTCCATTATTTAAAAGTCTGACCTGCCCCCGCCACCTGCCACCATCTCCATCAGCCATTCATGTCGCTGCTGCCAAACTTTAAATCTGTTCTCCTCTCTGCTCCTGTCAGCATCATTTTAGGCTGAATCATCGCGCCCTCCTCCACCTCATCACCTCCAGTCATCTTATCCAGAGCCCAGGACGAGCTCATCAAAGCTCACTCCTCTTCACATCCAGATCCTCAGCTCCCTCTTCATCTCATCACCACCATCAGCATCTAGACTCCACAGTGGAGGGTACCCTAATCTACCCTGTCTTTACCACCCTCCTGGAATAGATGACATCACGATGGGGTCCATTCGCAAAAGACTTTTCACATTTGTCACACTTATGTGCACTCAGAACGAGTCTCTCAACATACACAAACTTATTTGCAACTTTTCTCTAAAGCCACTGGAAACTTTACTTCAAAATATATAATATCAAAGATGAGCATCTCATTAAGCATCCACAAAAATCTGGGTGACAATAAATGTTCATAACGATTAAAAAAAACACTTACTCTACAAACAGCATACAGGCGTAATCAGATCACACTTGATTGACAGCTCCTTTCTAGCTCAAGTAACATGACTATTTTATTTTTCTTTCAGTCACTCGCATTAAAATGTTTTGTCATCACAAAATAAACTACCAAATCTATCTAATGAACCCCACTTGGCAAGAAAGCTAACTAAGCTAACCAACTGTTTTATTCTTGTTAATTATACCTCACAGAGTATGGAGCTAATCTATGCACTTTCTATTCACTTACATGGAACCGTTAGCATTAGCTTTTCTGTGTGAAACTTTATAGCGTATTATCAACTCTCCCAGTTATCGGCTAGCAGCCCAGTGTATCCACCCATGTTTGTCTTTTTAGTGAGTTATTCCTCCCAGACTGAGAAGGGAAGTGTTTTAGCGTCGTACTTCAAGGACAAGAAATAACTTTTGTTTACAAGAGATTCAAATTATTTTCTACTTTTCACATGGTAATTTTTAAAATTTGTTTATTCTGCAAGAGATGCAAGTTATTTTCTAATTTTCATGCGGCATTATTTAATGTTTACAAGATATAAGTTATTATTTTCTACTTCTGACATGGCAATATTTTTTTGCAAGAGATACAAGCTATGCAAGCTACTTTCATTTCATTGCACCTTTAATTTCGTTGTACATGTGACAATGACAAACGATATTCTAAACTAAAATGTGACCTTTTGGAAGAGATTCAAGTTATTTTCTTATTTTCATGTATTATTCTTCAAAAAATTGTTTACAAGGGATGTAAGTTATTGTTTTCTACTTTTGACATGGCAATATTTATTTATGTAGTTTTTTGCAAGAGATGCAAGTTATTTATTTTATAATGTTTCAGAGAACTTGATTTTTATTTTAAAACTAAAATGTGACCTTTTTCATAAGAAGTTTTTTTTTCCAAGCAATGTGTGACTTGATTTCAATTGTTCTAAATATTCAATAAATAAGATAACAGATAACACATCTGTGTGTTTCCTTCTATGGTTTTAAAATCACAAAGATAATTTGCGCACTCTTTCATTAGAAAAAAAATATCCCAGCTTTAAAAGTTTACAGAACAAACTTTGTCATTGAGGCGGCACGGTGGTGTGGTGGTTAGCACTCTCGCCTCACAGCAAGAGGGTTGCCGGTTCGATCCCGGGTGTGGGAGCCCTTCTGTGCGGAGTTTGCATGTTCTCCCCGTGTCAGCGTGGGTTCTCTCCGGGCACTCCGGCTTCCTCCCACAGTCCAAAAACATGCAGATTGGGGACTAGGTTAATTGATAACTCTAAATTGTCCGTAGGTGTGAATGTGAGCGTGAATGGTTGTTGGTCTCTATGTGTCAGCCCTGCGATAGTCTGGCGACCTGTCCAGGGTGTACCCTGCCTCTCGCCCGATGTCAGCTGGGATAGGCTCCAGCCCCCCCGCGACCCTCAAGAGGATGAAGCGGTTAGAAGATGAAGATGAACTTTGTCATTGAACTATGGGGGCAAAAAACAAAAACAAAATAATCACTGATGAATCGTAACCGAGGTCAAATGTTCAATTAATGCAATATTAACTTAAGGTCATATTGCCCAGCCCTACATTTGAGCTACTTATCAACTTAACACTGACTTTTGTTTTAAGCCAGCTTCATTAAGTGCTTACAATGTTCTCTCTGCATCATGTTTGCAAAAGTGTTTCACTGGAAAAAGGCCTGCAAACAGTCACTGCTCTTTCCCACATAACAATCAATTGCACAACAGCTCGTTAGGAGCTCAAGTCAAAGAAAATCAAACTAACAAACCTTGACGTCAAAACAAATTCCTTAGAAATTTGCAAAAGCCTCGGGGATTTTGTTTCCTGAAAGCGGTCTTCTCAGGAGAAGTTTGCTCTAAATTAAAATAATAAATAAATAAAACCTTCACCAGTTTGAATCTCAGCAAACACGTTAACATTCTCCCTAAACTCAACCTCCTCTAATATCAAAATAAATGTTTGATTTATGAATCTGGCTGTGAAAAAGCACCACCTGACAGGCCGTATTCAGGACAGTAAAGGTCATTTAACAGTGTTCAACTTCCTGCCAACATGCATCAGTCAAAGACCACTACAGGAAGAAGAATCACCACTGCCACACTAATGCTGCTCTCTCTCATCAGCACGAGTACGTGATGACACCCAATAAAACAGATTGATTCACTTCTTTCTAACCGATAATCAGTGGATGATTGCTCTCTGTTGTATGAGTGAGCTCAACATCCTGCCTCAACAGGAAGCTCGTAAAATCACAAACACAAGATGCTCTGAAAATCTTATTATTCCCCAGTGTAAACAGCCCTGTGCTCAAGGGACATATTTCATACACTTCACAATACTGTGACTCAAAATAAAAATCTACCTACCAGGATGTGTCCCTCCTCTGCAGCGCAACAACCCATCAACACACAAAGAGGTAGTTTTTTACTGCTCTTTGAGGAGTGTGCTTCAGAATGGACGGTCACCACTGAGATCTCTGGATGGACAAGACGGATCAATCTAAGTGGGTAAAATAAAAGAGCAAAGCTTGCATTCCCTCATAACCACCACTGAGGTGCCACTGAGAGGGGCCCTTAACCCAAAACCTTCACCTGCTGAGCACTGTGTGAGTGAACTTGTGAGCTGTGGCTGCAGGGGTGAATGAATTCCAGGTATTTCTCATCTACACTCAATATTTTCACAGCCTGAGTCTAAAGAAGAGAAAACTACAACCAGTTGAACCTGCTGCAACCAAAACTGGAAGAAAAAAAATAAATCACCGCCCTGCAGCTCGATGTGATAAACAAACAAACTGAATCAGCAGCAGGTAAACTCAGCAAGACAAAGAGTTCAGTGTGGTGATGACAGATGAGCTCCTGGTTAATGACCTGAGCTGCAGGTTCATGCTGCTGCAGAGCGTCTGAAAAACAGGTGGAGATGCAACACCTCCGAGGAGCCCGGACGCTTTCCACTCACCACAAACACAACCTGACTGCTGGTGCAAATGTTAGACTATTTAAACACATTTTTATAGGTCAACTACAACCTGTACAAGAGTTATTTCACCATAAAAATAAAACAACAAACTTCTGCAGAACCAGAGCATCTGCAAACACAAACATTTCTCTCTAGAAAACTAGTGCAGGGAGAACAATCATTATTCAGTGACTGGAGAAGAAAGTCTCATCACATGCTTTAGATGGCAGGAAATGCCTCAAATTTGTTCCAATTTAGCAATTATTTACAAATCAAAGGCGATGCAGGAGCAGACACACAAAGGTTTTTCCTACTTGTTGATTGTAGATATTCAAAATATCTGACTGAGAAGTCACATGACTAGAATCACCACCCCGTGGTTGTATGCCTCCACAAACCAGTCATGTTGCAGTTAGAGTTCATGTCCATGTCAGTTCAGACACATATGGAGCCATGACAGTTTATAATGTCTCAAATATGGGTGTTGCTAAACGAAGGGAGAATTCTGGAAATATCTTTAGCTAAGGAGCAGTATAGGGAGTCTGAAAAAATGTGTTTCCAGGGCCTGTAAGAAGAAGAAGGAAAGAAACTGACAATGCCTAACGAAGGTCTTTGTCAGATTCTTACTGTTATATTAACTCTGGTGGGAGCTGTCAGTACAGTGACAGGTTTTGACATTGTCCTATTGTAAGAGCAGCTATAATCACCTGTGATCAGATTGAGGCCAGGGTCACTCCTGCACACACACTGGCTTCATCAGGCCTCCTCTTCCTCCATTCAGCTCTCTTCAGCTCCATTAACAAAGACAATAAGCCAGCCACTGACTCAGTAAGCAGGAGACAAGACTCTCTTAGCATTAGCTAATAATACGCAGGCAGACATCCAGGATCTAGTCTCCTCCTCTCAATACCTTATTAACCAAACAGAAATATAAGAAGCATCCATGTTCTCCTCTGTTCCTCTGAGCAAACGTCCGTCCTCTGCTTTACAAAGTTTCCCTGGTGGAGCGTGTTAAGTAAGTGAGAGGTTGAGAGGATTGTTTTTGATTAGGAGCTTAAAGGAGGATCTTCCTCCTCCCCACCTCCACCTGATGGATCAAGGTCTGCCCCCTTCAGGACAGGAGGACAGCTGCTAGAGTTGAGTCGATTTCTGGTTCTGTCGCTCCAGTCCGAGATATGAGTTTAAACCAGTTTGATTTGATTCAAACCAGATGAATTGGTATATGCAGGGCGTAAAATTAACACCTGCCAAGCGCCAATGGCGGGTAAAAAATGAGTTTAGCATGTAAAACAAAAACACACACCTGCCAGTGGCCGATGGAAAATTTTGAATTGCATGTGGGTTTTTTATGTGTTTCGACCATTTCTGCCAGCTGTGTCAGAATATTTTGACCCTCGCGGCTTATTGTACGTGTGCCGGGAACGCATGACATCAGCTACCGGAACCCTGGGCATTCTATGGTAACTTCAGAGCAAGATGTGGCGACACATTTCTGGCGTGAAGCCACCGCCAGACGAGGAAAAACGAAGATGAACATGTTGGATTTGGACAGGAAGAACAGACAGTTAAACGGAGTACAAATGTCGCATGGCATTTTATTGAAAAATGGAAACCAGACGACGCTGGCCAGCCGCGGTCATGGCTGACCTACGACCCCCACACCAACACGATGAGCTGCAGCCTTTGCCGCAAGCACGCCAAAGAAACACGGAGGACAGGGTTGGATTTTCCTAAAGTTGGATTTTCATACGAAAAACGTAAGGTAATTATTTTTAGTCAAACAAGGCACGATTTTTTTTATTTGGCTGGTGAAAAATATGTTTGGTCGGTAAATTTTTGGAGGTCACTAGCCAATGGCAGATGAGGTTAAAAGTTAATTTTACGCCCTGGGTATATGTCATTAAGACACTTTCTGGCAAATTAAAAAGTCGGCAACATCATCAACCTGTGCTGACAGTGTCATTAGTAATATGACAACATGAATAACATAATATTATGTTTATAAATGGACTAACTGAGCCTCTAGTGTCTGATGGGACGTGTGCAATTCACTGCAGAGCCAAAGACGGTGTCGGCAACATGAAGGACATCAAATTTCACTTGAGATAGGAGGGAGCAGAGCGGTGCATGCTGTTTCTTTACTTGCAGGTTTATGTGATTTTTGAGGTGACAAGAGGAGACATGGCAGAGTTAGTCTGATAACACATGACAACATTCTGGATTTGCAGCAGATGAAAAAGCTGCCCGAAGCGCCATTTTGAGCTGAACTTCCATCAGACACTGTGTCTCTATTCATTCTTGTCTCTCACTTTGAAAGTGCCACAATGGAGGAGGAACCGCTGATTCATGAAGTTGAAATGAGGAATTATCTATACAATACCTCCTTCTCACTACAAAAAAATCAAAATACAGTGGCAGCTGACTGGAGGGAGATCGTCAGGGAGGTGAAAGTTTCTAAGAAGCTAAATGACCATCACTGCACTGGTTGTATGTTAGATTGATAAATGAAGGCCAAGGTGTCCACAGGCACTTCTCAAACCACTACAAATAATCTACTTTACTACTATCCATCTGTGTGACCAGTCAAACTATTAAAACATGCCAAAATACAGCTGAATACACTTCTGTCAAGGTTTTGGAGGCAACACACGTTTGTTTGTTGAAAGATGATCAATAACAAAACTGAAACACTGGAACCAACATGAATTTAAGATGATCACAGCTGCATTTCTCTGAAGGATAAAACTGCACATTTGTGCAGCCATGTTTCATGCCAACAGATGAGTGAGACTCAAAATACTTTTGGTTTGATGGTGTCTTTATTTTATTACCTGAAGAGCAGATCGTCAAGAACTTTCAGATGTTAAGACCTGCATGTACATAACTATATAAGAGTTGAAATTATAAAAGTCACCAGCCCTTTGTTCCTGCTTCTCTGTTATTATTTGTTAATTTTCTCTGTCTTTAGTGATCATACACTAAATATCTTTACTTTTTTGGTCGAACAAAATCAGCAACGTGAGGGCAACACCTTGGGAGATTAACCAAGAGACTAGTCACCAGATTAACAGATAATGGAACTACTGATAGGTTGCAGCTAGGGCTGGGCAATTAATGAAAAATTAATCGAAACAGACATTCATCACCTCTAACTGGACGGCACTGAACAGACTGAAATCAAATGTAAACACTGCGGAAAATCCATTTCAGCTACCAAAGGTGATACCACCAATCTGTCTTGACACTCAGGGCACAATCACATTACGGAATATGAACAGTGCACGGCTCAAAAAACCCTAAAGCCCTAAACTGTCTTAATGACTGTTTTTATTTGTATACTGGATCACACACTGAAATATCTCAGACTTACACTATTACAAACACAAACTAGATCCAGCAGCAGGACTGCGTCAGACCGACCACCTCAGCAAACATCAAACGAACACCTCAAAGGACACAAACAGAAGAAGAAGCGCTACATTCAATACAGTTTTAGATAAACAGTAGATTAATACCATTAATGTCAACGACTGTTTATGTCAGCCCAGTCGTAATGAAATGAGTCGTGATTAGATGTGTTGGGTTCTGTCAGCTCGGCAGATATCAGTGACTGACTGATCACATTATAAGTTTCCTTTGCGGTATGTAATCAGAGCAGCACGTCTCAAAGTCAAAGCTGAATAAAGGAAACATGAAGACAAACAGCTCAATCAAAGAGTTCACCACTTCCTGTGAAAACCCTGTATGTGACTTGTACTTGCACTGATTGGAATAAAGTGCTTCCTCGATAATAATAATGCAACATAATGATGTTGACAGCTTGTCTGAGCAGACGAGAAAACAAACCACACACAACAGGAGAAAGAGAGACAGAAAGATGACGAGTACTTTGGGATATGTAGGTGGAGAGAAAGACTGTGGACAACCTGGACGAATCAACAGCAACATCAACCCACCAAATACACACTACAATAATCTATTTGTGTTTAAGAGCAGGAGACACTTATTATCCTTTAAAACCTAAATGTGTCCTGTGGCAGGTTTTTCTTTCGGCTTATCATGTTAATCATCTATCAGATTTTTCTAGTGATCACTGACAGGTTAAACTGACAGTTTAGTGAGATCAAGTCCACCTGTTACTATAAACTAGAGTTGTACCGATAGCGATACCAGTATTGGAAATGCCTCCGGAGTTTAAAAAGCATTCTACTGTAGCCTTTAAAATGTCTTTTTTATCAAATTGTGTGGCTGCACTTTAACCTGTGTCTTGATCTGTGTCAACACTGGATAACAATAATAAAAGAAAGTTTTATGGCATTCATTCTACTATTATGTATTTATTTCTTAATATTTTACATAGAGATTTAGGAGTTGAGACATACAACAATTCATATCCCATCCATTTTTATTTTACGCGCTGGTATCGGATCAGTACTCGGTATCGGCAGATACCAAAGGTTCAGGGATCTCTAGTATAAACTAAGCCAGAAGATCACTTAAATTATTTTTACTGAATATTTTCTGAAAGACTTTTGTGCAAACTTTTTAGTGACTCACACAATGCTAACAGCTCCGTGTGGCTGTACTCAGGCACAGTGGTGCTTTCAACTAAACCCATAGGTGTTAAGTAGGTAAAATATTCGCCATGTTCATTGTCTATGTTTTGCATATTAATATGATAAAGTCCAGCTGAGGCTGATGGGACTATCAAGCAGGTATTTGGTCATAAACCAGGGTTGGAAATCAGCACCAGCCACCAGCCAAATGCTGGTAAAATATGAATGTGACTGCTGGATTTGTTTTACTGACCAGCCAAAAAAGCACAGTGGTAGGTGGACAAAAAAAGTTAATTTCCAACCCTATCATAAACAAAATTATTGGACAAATTAAAGGAATACTTCACCAACAAAATGACCAGGGGTGGACATCTCCAGGCACTTCACGATTCGATTATAGAACAATTATCAACGCATCACGATGCATCGAAAATTGCTCAAAGATTTCTTTACATGATTTATTTTTCTCACTGTGTGACTACTTGCTATTTTTAAAATACAGCAGCACATTGGTCAAGGAAAAGCCGCTATAGCAGGCGGGACGCAGGGTTGCTGAGGTAAAACAGACCGAGCATAGAGTTCATTTCTTCACCGCAGAGTTGATTTAACTTGTTTAATGCTGCAGCGTGTGTTGGTCAGCCTGTGTCATTCGTTAACATTACTGCTGATCGCTGCTTTGTTACGATAACGTTAGTCTCTGGGTGATGGCGTAGAAACACTTTGTGAATGTAATTGTTGAGACATTAAATTAAAACAAGTGAAGATGAATTTCAAGTTAACTCGAGCTTGTCCGTGCGGTAGACTGTCCGGGTGCCGCCTCTTTCATTTCATCAACATCTTGTTATTAATAAACATCTAGATAACTGATTTTTGACATTTGTGAATTGATGCCAAATCGTCCATGTTCGCATCATGATGCATCTAAGAATGGATTATTTCCCCTCGCCCCTTGTTAGCACGACAAAGTCCAGTGAAGGTGATGGGAATGTCATTAATTCTGCAGGTTTTTGGTCATAAACGGAAGTATTGGCACCCAGTAGCTCAGTAGAGTAGGCGTCCCATGTACAAAGGCAAAGTCCTTGCATCATCGGCCGTGGGTTCAAGCCTACGACCCTTTGCTGCATGTCATCCCCTCCATCTCCCCATTTCACACTTTATACTGTCCTATCAATAAAAAGGCAAAAGCCCAAAAATAATCTTAAGATAAACCGAAGTATTAACACATTAAAGGAAGACTTTAAACTTGTGATGTTACCTTGAATTCCTGAGGAAATCTTTGCTTTTCTTGCATGCCTCCACGGAAAACAGCAGACATATTCATTCAATAACTGATTGCGAACCTTGCCATTTGAAACTGAACTGAAATTTACTTGTGCTCTCTTCAAAGCCAATATGCATAACTATGTGCACGAGTTATAGATCATTCCAGCCTTGACCAAAGTTGTGAGCCAACAAACCAACATTACCATGCCTGGAGCGATGCTGCTAGCAAAAAGCAAAAAGTAGGTCCTTTAAATAAACACTTGAAAGATGTAGAGTAAGTAACTAAGAAGGAGCATTCAGAAGTCAAACACACAAAACACTGAAACTACACTGAAGACTAACAATGGCCACCGCCGGAGTAAGTGCTTACGAAACAGGTGAACTTTCAACCATCACCTGACTGAGGGGACGATGGTTCCACGAGTGAGAGCCACCACTGCAAATGGTCCCCTTTAGTTTTAAGCCTCGATTTCGGGACAGCTAACAGGCCGTGGTTAGAGGACCTCAGTGATATGAAGGGGGCCAGCCTGTGAAGTTCTTTACAAGTGATTAAATATATTTAAAATCCTTTCTGTATTCTGTGGGTAACCAATGTAGACTGGGCAACACTGGTGAAATGTTTGACCTATGTCGACGCCTGTCATAGCAGCTTCTTCTGTTGGATGATATATTGTTTATTTGTTAGGATCACTATCAGCTGTGCCCTAAAGCACAACTAATCCTCCTGTGGAATGTTGTCCAAGAAATAACTGTGATAAATGACACTACTGTCATGGAAGTAGCTACATGCCCATTAGCCCACAGCGTCATTAACAGGCGGCTCGCTCAGTGTGTGACGTGCACTTGGAGATAAAATATAGGCCTATATTAATGAAGGTTCATTAGTACGGTTTTGTGTTTCTCTGTAATGTAGCACAGTGTTAACAATGTTACTGATACTATTCTTTCTCACACCTTCAACTCAAACCACCAAAATATATCATTTAATCATTACATTCATATCAGAAACATGCAGGAGACTAGTCCACTGATGGACCCTGATGAGGACTGTTGGTCCACTGATGGACCCTGATGAGGACTGTTGGTCCACTGATGGACCTAAATAACGCCTATTGGTCAACTGGGAAAATTCTTAGTCGGGGGGGCAGCCCTAGTTATAAACTAATGAAAACCTACATATGAATATTTTATACTACTCCATAGATGCCTCTAAATCCTGCACACTGGAGTTTTAACACCTGCTGCCAAAAGGCCAATACACAGCTGTTTGTAAAGAACTTAAAGTAATAAGTTGACCTGAGAAACACAGTGCAGTAAACACAGTAGCACTTGGAGCAGGTTTTTCCTTTCCTGCCTGTACAACAAACTCCAGCCTCATTTTCTTACTGACTTCCCAAACATGCAAAACAGAAACAAACAAATGGAAAAAACAAATCAAGTCTGTGGACAGGTCTCAGATGTTTCAGTCTGTCCTCTTCGCAACCTGCAGCCTTTTATCATTATTTCCCAGCAGCAGCTTCAATTAGATCCAGGTCAAACTCTATTAGCAGGTTTAGAGTCTGTGTGGGCCGAGTGCCAGGTCGCTGCAGGGACCTAAACATCACGCTCATAAAGCATGAGAGGCGAGCAGCAGCAGACCAGAACCTGAACTTTACAACCAGGATCTAGAGACAATGCTCACCAACCACCACTTTATGGTTTTGTATGTCGTTTCTAGACTCTACACAGGTGTAGTGTCCATTTCAGGCGCCACAGCATTTAAACGGTCAGTAAATTCACCTGCAGAGGTGAAGTCAATACATTACATCAATTGTGCAGACAGTTTGGGCTGCAACAATTTCTGTTTTTCTTAAATTCATATTCATACAATTCATTTTCACTTCACTAGCTCAGCCTACAGATGTAGTTTTTCTGTCAGTGCAAATTTGTTGTTTACGCAACTCCGGTAAAGGAGTGTTGCCACACTGGTGATTTCAAGGAAGCACAAGAATTTTCCAGTTCCGTTGTTTCTCCATCATCACCAACTCAGGAAGTGGCCACGGTGGTTAGAGGTAAGCTATGCTGTGTTGTCACAGTTTTGTTCTCCATTCAGACAATCCCCGAAACCAGTTAATCCCCGATTCTGTGTCTGATTTCAATGATTGAAATCAAATGCTCAGTTCGATCGACTTTCGATTTAGAATCAAAATCGTGACACCCCTACATCATAAAACACACACTAAAGTTACCAGTGCCCAACATGACATCTTCAGATATCTTGTTTTTTCGACCAACAGTCCTAAAGTGTATGATATTGGGTTCACAGCGGTTAAAAACTGAGAAAGGCAGCGAGTCGTGCCGTCAGGCTCTGGTTTAAATCAAAGCTCAGGCAGCTGAGGAAGAATAACAATTACCTAACACAGTAAAATCAAACACTGTGACCACATTGGCACAAAGATGTTTGGAAAAGTGGGTGATAATTTTCAGTTTTGAACTTTTTTCTTGTATGCAGCCACAGTGTACTGTGTAACATCCAACACCTGACTTATTAACTAACAGCCAGAGGAACAGCTCAGTGTCTGATGTAAGTGAAGTCACAGCAGGGCACTTTGTTGATCCTGACGACAGGAAACAAACAAAACCACAACAAAGACTCAACAGAGTGGGAGCACTGGCTCGGCAGGACTCTTAGACACAGAGTTAATGACATCAGAACATAAGTCTCTGCATTAGTGAATTATAGACCTCACTACAACACCTGAGTTCACACCTACGTTTCTACAGACAATCATTTCTAAAGCTAAAACAATCATTTATTGTTGATTTTGAGCTGAAACAATTCATTGTTTGACTTATTTACTAGGTTAGAGTAATAAACAATTGTTGTTTGGGTTTTTATAACATAAAAATATTCAAAAAACAATGTTTTAAAACTTCAAGTATTCTCTTCGAACTCTGGTGACCTGTCATGGATCATTATTTCTGAAGATTTACAGACTACATGAAAACAAAAATTCTAAATAATAACAACTATTAGTTGCAGTTCTGATGTATTAAAAACAATTATTATGAGCTCTTCTCCTGTTCAGACACACTGTCATTAACTATGTTTCCATCCAAAAGTGATTTGAATCATTGGGAAATGTGCATTAAAAGAAATACGGATCCTGTGTGTTTCCATTAAATGTACGGACTTTGGTGAAAACTATGAACTCGCGCGAGTTTTCCGCAGAACCGGAAACAAAACAAGTCTCGCATTCTTCTTCTTCTACGTTTTCTGGCGGTTGGCAACCAGCTTGTAAATGCATTACCGCCTTCCCGACCCGGAGTGTGGATATCACCATGGAGAGAGGTGCGCTACGTCAGACTTAATTCGAACATAACTGTTTCCATCCCCCGTTTTGCGAATCAACATTTTTTCGAATCAACCAAAACCCGGCTAAAGCGAGCGTATTTTAGTTTGTGCGAATCAGGGGATTTTAATTCGAATTTTGGCGTTTCCATCATAATTTTCCGATGAGATACTTCTAGATGCGCATCTAAACAGGCTGATGGAAACATGGCTATTGGTGCATTTACATGGACCCTAATATTGTTCATACACATTCATACACATTAAGGGCCTGTCCCAATACCGACACTTCCCCTACAAATACCCACTTGCACTTGGTTGTGCGCGTTCACGTTTAGGCTAGTGGTGTACCAAAACAGAATTGAGGTAGTGGAAGTGGTTTCCAACACTTAAAATCTGCCCTAGATTCCAAGGGAGCCCCGACCCACTTTCAACAAAGTGGAAGATGAAATTTCCCAGAACACCTTGCGAAGTCAGCAACTTCGGCAAGTTTTGTAAAACATTTTGTTACTGTACGATCGGAATGTAGGCTATACAAACAACAGATGGCAAAATGTCATGGCACCACAGTGACTCCCAAACTGAGAGGTGACTCAAGTCAATGTGTGAGACTCCCAGCTGACTGGAAGAACCAGACGAACGTGGCAGGTGAGTCTGGGCGTTACACCACTGTCCGAGAAATCTTTAGACTGACCAGAGTACGTGGCAACTTATGTGTAAGGAACCTCCTATCAGAGAAGAAACAAACGATGTCATAGAGCTGTACGTGTAAACGTCCTCTTATCAAAGTGCTTCATCTGTTCATGACACATTTAGCGATGACATGAAATTGCCTCATAAATCTTTGGGTGGAAAAAGATCAATAGTGAACGTGCCAAATACAATAATCTGCAAATGTTAATGAAATTTCCACGGTTGATCATAATCTGATGGCAAATATCTATTGCACTGATTACGTCAGATAAAGCAGAGTGGTGATATTTTTCTATTTGGTGAGGTTAGGTGTGGTTGCTCTCGGAGATAAAAAGGAAGCTATTATATGTTGACAAAGTAGGTGTTAACCCACGGTGTACGTGTTTTAAATTGTCTGGTCAAAGACGATTGTTTGCAGAGTTATTAAACAGACTGAGGACACATCATATCTGGTTAGTACCAGTGACTTATCTTAACCATTGGAAAACGCTGGTTCTGGCTCAGCGCCGGAGGCTGCACCTAGGGCTGGGTGATATAACAGCTATGTACAATATATCTGTATATTTTCAAGCAAGTTATGAATTTAGAGACAACCCATTTTTTATCCATATAGGGTCAAGCTGCGTTACATGGTGCATACCAGTGTTTATCTCTCCTCTCTCACGCTCTCTGCACAGCTCTGCCCCCTTATTTACTCACAAGTTCTTCAGCAACACTTCTTAGCGCCGTACCCTGACGTGCACCTCCCCAGAAATGTAACTACACGTCGCGGTGACGCAGACCTCCTGTCTGTCTCTGTAAGCTGAAACCATTTCCCTCAGTGGAAACAAAGCTTTGATTTACTTTAATTTCACAGATAAGAAACAATAAATTGTGAAGACAATAAAGCCTCCACTAAAATAGCATTTTAAGTCTTGTGTGTGATTTATCCTGGCTTCATATGAGCAGAGGAAATCTCTGCTAGTCGCTAGGCTAATTTACACAATGTAAAATGCCATAGGCTTGTGCTAATAACGTTAGCATGTTGTATTTGTTTGGAAAACGTGTTTAGTATAAGACAGTTGTTTTGTCAGTGAACCTTGTGAGCTGTAATGGAGCCGAATTTTGTAAAGTTATCTTTGTTAAATGTTGCTGTTGTCCCTGGCTTCATATGAGAAGAGGAAAAGTCAACTAGCCACTAAGCTAATTTATACAATGTAAAATGCCATAGACTTGTGCTAAAAACATTAGCATGTTGTATTTGTGGGGAAAATGTGTCCAGACAAGTGTTTGTCTGTGAATGCTGCGAGTTATAGTGAAGTTGATTTGAGTACTTATGTTTTAAAATTTCTCTATTTTTTAAGTGGGTTTTGGATCAACTAAACTTTACAGCACTTCACAGAAACCCCACCGCCCACTAGTGTTTTGGAGTTGTAACTGTTGTGCAGCTGCATATTTTCAAATGTTAATAAAATCCTTGTCTTTGAATTTAATTTTGATCACAGTCTGGTTTTTTTTTAAAACTGCTTGTGACATCTCAAATGTGGCTTCGACTTGTAACAGAACATATCGCCCATATATCTTGGTACCACTCATAGAAAATACAGAGATATACATCGTGTATCACCAGTCAGCCTGTAAATACCGAGATGTGGATTTTTGTCCATATTGCCCAGGCCTAGCTGCACCCATAATTCACGCAAGGTATCATGGATTGAAACTATCAAAAACTAAATCACAAACACTGTATATGCACTGAGGCTTATTCTCTGAGAAGATATTCCTTCCTAAATCAGAATTTTGAGGAAGTATCACAACAGAAGCTCCGATGTCATACAGGCAAAACAGATGTACTGAAACACACGGCTTGGCTCATGTAGTGTGCTGTAAGCCATCAGAGGTTTGTAGTGGACAACAGCTCCAGTTTCAATCTTTCCTGGCCAACTAGATTTGAAGAATTAAGTTAAACTCAAGATGACGCCTGGCTTTCTGCCAAAACGGCTATTAACAAACACGCTCGTCTATCTGCTGGTGTTCATTTCACTTCCCGGCTGAACACACTGAGGGTCTGCAACTACAGCAGGATGGACATGTGTTTATTAGCAGCTACAACATACAGACCAGTTCTCTTCCAAATGGTCATGAGGTTGATAATCCCCATCTTGCTCCTCTAATTTAATGAAGGCTACAGTGAAAAACTGGTTGGAGGCAGAGTAAGCAAAAAAAAAAAGACTGGTCGCCTTAGTCGCTCATCTTACAGAGTTTGAAAGACAGAAACCTCCTAACAATCAAACAGCAGCTTCTATTTTCAACTGAAAGACAAATAGCATCAAAAAAAATTAATCGGGCCCCGTTCATCAACAAACCAACAAACGTATACACACACACACACACACACATTCCCACTCAGGTTAACCTGGCCCTAGAAACGGTGAGATAAACCACAACCTAACAGGAACGAAAACAGGGGAACTGCCAACAGCAGCACTGGAGTGTAACAAATAGTACTGGTATTCTCAGTGACTAATAACTGTATCTGCTGCATGCTTGGGCAGAGTCTAATTTAATGTCTCATTAGTATCAGCTCACGTTGAGTTTGAGTACTGCAAAGTGAAAATGTACTTAACACAACAAATGTTGTCTAGAAAACTTCATGTGTACAAAACTGTTGTATGGTCCCACTTAAACTTGACATTTAAAGAATCTTATATCAGGATAAAATCCAGATGAGATATTTTTTTTACACAGTATATTCATCTCTGGACGGATTATAAATATGATTTGGTTCTGATTTGGTTTTCCCACGTTACATGCAAATCACCAGTCCAGAGGGAGGTGACGCATCTTTCTACTCAGAGGTGAGTGTTGTTGTTTCCATGATGCAGTTTAGGGTTGATGATGATTACCAGTTCATTCAGTTCCTCAAAAGCAACAACAGTATGAATGCATATGTTGATTGATTTTATAATTGATTCAAAGTGTAAAAATAAAAATACATCCAAGGTGATGACTAAAAAAGGCTTGTTTTGTCCGATCAACCATCCAAAACCTAAAAAGATTCAATTTACCATGATACAAAAAGGGAACGGCAGCAAATCCTCACATTAGAGAAGTTGAAATCAGATGACTGACCTTTTTAGTGGAGCTAAATGAGCGGCAAAAGTTTTGAAAATTAAAGTAACTGAAAGACTAAAATTTGAAAAAGAAAGTTAAGTTTTGATCTTGAATTCTGAAAAATACAACAATATACTCAAAGTAAAAATAAGTGAAGGAAAAGTTTTTTCAGTTTACATATAATTCACATTATATCGAATAATATATTAAGTAAGCAGCTGATTTAGTTAGATACTTTTTGCTTTTTAAATCACTTTAATAATTAATCAATTATCACATTTGTTCTAACCTTTATTTATTTGACTTATAAAATAACACTGAAATTGAAACCTGTTTTGCAGGTGAGACCGAGCCAAGACAGGGTCATATGGCAGCATAAATTACAGGTCATTCAAGCCAACTCACACAGAACTTCTCCGAGTTCATGTCAAGATGACATCATCTAGTACGCAAAACAAAGGCAGCAACAGAAAGTCTGCTGATCTGACAAGGGGTCGGGCTGGGATCAGACCCACGGCACAGAAAGATCCACATGCAAATATTATTTAACTGGAGATGTTTGGACACTACTTGATACTGAGTGATGTCAGTTGATACCTTCACGGTATTGAGTACCAATACTCATACCCTAAAGGTGAGCAGGTATGGGAGGACCCCAACCTGTCCACACATACATCAATTAACTTGTCTCTGTCTCGTTTGTGGAAGACTGTTTTGAAGAAGGGTCCAGAAGTACTGCAGGGAAGCACTGAGTGGATGTTACCAGATATATAAACGCTGCCAAACGGACTAACAGGCTGCCGTGGAGGCCATGGATCAGTGTGACCTCACCACAGACACAAGCTCACTTTAATGGAGGGAAGCAGCAGCATGTGAAAGAGGCTGAGAAACTCGGAGGATGCTGCTCTCTACAAATAGGTTATCACGAGGAGGGAGGGGACAGTCTGTTTAACTCCTCCACCTTTACACAAACAGAGACACACATCTGTCCTCACACTCCTCCACCTCCTCTTCCTCTTTGGCAGGCACACAGCAAGTGCAAACACACCACCCTCGGCTCGCCGCTCAGTCTCCGGATTAAATGAGACAGTTTTTTTAATGTGATTCATATCCTGAACACTGCCTCACATCCTGGTCATGGTCTTATTATTCAAGATAAGCTGCTTATAGGTGTCTTTGTGTCCCACTCTGCAGGAATAAACAACATGTTACAGAGTCAGCACACACCAATAAAACCTACGATTATCTGCTCCACACTGCGGACGTTTACAGTGTTTTTCACCGTGCAGCTGAGTCATACAGATACAGTCATAATAATCATTTCTCTATCATTAGAGACCAAGCAGCTTATTAAACTCCACTATCAGACTTCTGTTAATGGCTTTCAGCTCCAAGGGGATGTGGAGTGGTGTTTTCATCAGGGATTGTAAAGTTAATTTGTTTACTTATTCAGTTAAATCATGCATTATTTAGTATATAAAGATGTCAAGATAAAGGCTAAATGCTTGTTACAAGCTATTAAATGTGTCCATTTGGGGAAAAAACAACAATAAGTAAAAGGAAACGTTCACATTTGAGAAACTGAAATCATCATGTTTGGATGTTTTACTTGATAAACAAATAACTGATTATCACAATTTTCTGTTGACGGACTTCAATATATTGTTTCTTTGAATGTTTTGGAACTGAGTTCTATAGCAACAGATGGTCAATTGAAGACAGAGCATAATTATGTTATTATCTTATTACATGATGATTCCACAGAAACAAAATTAATTACACTGTTGAACCATGGAGTGGCCACATTTCAAAGAGCGTAGTCCTTAAACACTCAAACACAAGACAATGGGTCTCTGGATCACTGAATCCCATGTGACCTCGCCTGACCTCTGACCTCCATGTAAAGAGAGAAACAGCAGAGCTAAAACGATTAGCCAATCGACAGAAAAATTAATTGCACACTATTTTGATGATTGATTAATAATTCAAATTAGGAAATCTTTCTTGTTCCTGTCTCTAAATTATGAATATTCTCTGCTCTCCTTTGTCTTTTGTGACAATAAACTAAAGATATTTAGGTTTCGGACTGTTAGTTGAAAAACAACAAAAGATTTGTGACGGCTATTTTTCATTATTTTCCGACATTTAATAGAACAAACAAAAGCCCCTTTTACACTACCAGATTTTCTGCGAATGTTGGGCCGTTTTGCCGGCAAGCTGCGAGCGTTAAGACACACAGAGCCGGATTGGCGAGTTGATCCGAGGTGCCCAATTTTCAAGCATTTTTGAATGAGAGTTCTTGCAGGTGCATTTTCTCTGTTGCTGTCAGGATGTTGTTACGTTTACCTGCTTGTATTGAATCTGTTATTCCCTCTGCTATTCCTCTTAAATTCTCTATCTTTTAATCTCCATCAAAGATCATCAATAGTCTATTAACTTTTATTTATTATTTATAGATTACTTTATTCAATTGAACTCCTTGAAATATTTTATATTTTTGATTTTTATTTATTACTCATCTATGTATGTGTCTACATGTTACTGTATGTTATAGTATGTGTGCAAGGCGAGCTGGTCAAACAAATCGCCCCTGGTGGGATTAATAAAGTTGTCTGAATCTGAATCTGAACCTGAGACTCCTGAAACCATTGAGAAGTGATGATCCACAGAGAGAAGACGTCTCACTCTGTGGGAACCACAAAAGCACTCCGCTCACTTGCAGTTGTACTGTGGTTTTACAGGGTGGAGCTCCTTTAAACTCAAACAATCATCGGCAGAGTACCAGACAAAGCTTGGGGAGTGTCTATTTTCATACCATCATACTTAATAACTAAAAACACAAACCATGACAGCTGAGTTGCTGCTGATATAAGTCACCATAGCTCGGATGACTCAGACAAGTCTTGCTGGGTTTAAATACCTGTGGCCCGTGGAATAATGAATACATAAGATAATTACTGGAGGAAACAATGATGTTGCCAGTAGGGATGCACAATATTGCGCTTTTTGCCCATGTTCGATATTACAACTCATTTGGCCAGTAACTGATACCTGAACCTGGAGGTACCAGAAGCTCAAAACAAGAGTCATTGCAACACCGAAAAAAGATTAACATGGGTGCAACCCACATACTCAGCTCTGCTGCTCATCCCACAAATGCATGTTCCTTACAAATGTGGCACCATTTAAAAAGGGAAATAAAAAGGCTTTCCAACAGTATAATTATAATAATATTTCCTTACTTTTTTGTGCTTAGTTTTTATGCTTGTACCCCTGTTTATATTTATTTGTATATGTAATTTAATTTACGTAGGCCTACTTATGTAACACCCTGGTTTAAGACCATGTAACCTATTTGTTTTTCAGTCTGATTTATCTGCAGGAAAATAATAATTCATAGCCTTTTGATTTACTTTGTGGTGGTTTAAGAAATTTGATGTAAGATGGAACAGAACTTGTTTTTAAAGCCACGATGAAGACCTGCAGTGGTTGAAACATGTTGGCTCTTTAAATGATTTAGCCCCTACAATAAAAGCTTTAATACTTTACTGTTGTTTTATTGATTTTATTATCTTATGTTGTTGACATCAACCTGCAGAAGGGAATAAAGATGGAAATTAGCCGTCGGCTATAATCTTGCATATTTACATGTATATGTTCATTAATATGTACTGTCCCTGTTTTAAATAAATAAACTCAAACTCAAACTTTCTTCCTGGTTTTCTATATTTGACAGGAGTGCCTGTCTGTGTATCCTGTTGTTTCCAATGAGGACCCGATCTATGTTTGATTATACAGAGCAACCAGTCGTCTCTATCTTGCTCTAAAAAAATTATATATATCAGTTTGTCATATTGGCAGAAGTCAGCATGTTGGCCGATTCCGGTATTTCATTTTAAAGCCAATATCAGTCCTGATGGTGCCAATATTGCGGCTGAATGGAAATGGTATGCAGGGCGTGGTGGCACAGTGGCAGCAGAATAAAACCATGTGGCTAATTAACGGCTTTCGTAGCTGGAAGCTCGAGGTAGTTTTATGTGGCAAGCACTCCCAAACAGGGAGTACAATACCTACAATACATCACCTCAATACAGCGTCTTCATAGCAGTTCAATAGAAAGAGGAGTGTCTGTATTTTTATATTGAAAACATACCTTTGGGATTTCTAAATACCCTGGCAGGGTTCCTGAGGCATTTATTTGTGGCAGGCCGCCATGATTAAAATATCTGCCGCCACATTTTGATTAATCATTCACAAACTGCCGCTAAAGGAACTGTGCTGCATTCAAGGAGTTTAGTTACTCTCCTGCGTCCTGTTTTTACTTTAGATATCTGCTTTATTTTACTGTTTCATTTCATATTTTTAATTTGGGAACTCCTCTAACCCAAGTTCACACACACACACACACACACACACACACACACACACACGCACACACACGCACACACACGCACACACACGCACACACACACACACACACACACACACAAATTTACTTCTAAAGCATTTCTGATAAAATGAGCAGAACACTTCTGGACATGTGGAGCCATCTTGTCAATACGGACTTGATTTGAGACAGTGCAAAGTCCCAATATCTCCTCCTCAGTGGTTATAATGGAGCGTATTATTACAAAGAGGAGCTGATTCATCACACTGACCAGTGGGTAAATATCACAGCTGGGTGGTCAGTCAGTCTGAGACATGGAGGGAATCTGCTCCTACTCTAGGCGCCCGACATAAAAACAGACTGCTTCATAAAACAGGAAGCAGGTCGTTTTTTCTCAGCTGGGAAAAATCAAACCTAACGACACAGTAAAGTCCAGACAAGTGAAGTTTTTTAGGACCCTTATCGTTTACTAGTTTATATTTTTTGGCAGTGTACATATTTTGGATTTGCACCTTGAAGGATATCACATATTTTCACTCCTTCCTCCTTTGTACTGCATCTGCTGCAGAACAGTTTCCCTCGGGATAGAAGTAGATCAATAGAGTTTATCTCATCTTATTTCACATCACAAAAAACCTACGTCTGTCGTGTGTCTTTTGCTTCGAATCTTTGATTGTCCCGAGCCAGCAACAATCTGCGACCACCAGTTTAATCCAGAGTGAAACTAAACCTGGAGGATTTTATATCGACAGTCTTACAGAGTGGTACGGTCCCACCATCTGTCTGGAGTGAGTTGAGACAATATGCTGGGTGTGTTTGAGGCTGCTGGACTTAATATTTGTTAACGCTGTTTAAACAAACTGCTGAAATCACACCGCAGCTCACTGTGATGCCACCGCTGCTGCTGCTGCATCCACTCAAACACCGACAGCAGTGTTACTCTGAAATCTGGGGCAGCTTTACTGTAGTCACATGCTGTAAAGTTGATCTCATCTTTGTTCGGTAAATCCAGCAGTTCTTCACTATAGTTTTACGTTGTCTAGTGTGTTCACAGGGTCATATGTCTGAGCTGTGTATGTAGAGCCTTACCTCAACCTCAATGGTCAATATTAAATCAACCTATCAGTGGTTTATTTCAGTGACTTCACTGTCACAGTTTGTTTCTGTTTCATTTTAGATCAAACTCCAGGGCTGCAGAAGAATAGGAAAAAGGGAAATTACATTGTATGTCTTTTCTGAAACGCTTTTCCCTGACCTCGATGGAAAAAGCCACGAGGTCAAGGAGAATTCGTAAGGACATACAGTAGGAAAGGACAACCGCAGTGCAAAGAGAAACCAACTGCACTTACACTGGTCTACATAATGATGTGGCTGCAGATGTTACTGACGTGAGTCTGCTGTGGTGAAACTACACCGTTCTGCTTCATGTTCATCTTAGATATTTCACCCCTTGAATTTCCATTGGAAAATCTATGTGAAATGTATGTAACGCAATTATGGAAAACAGTAGTTTCTAATAAATCTCAAATATTTTGCAAACTTTTACATTCATACATGTAAATTTGCTTAGGTAAAACCTCACTTTTATGTTTTCAAGAAAGAAATGGAGCATTTATATTAAGACAATAACAAGACCTGTGAGACTGTGCTCTCAGTGTAATGTTTTCATTCATGTTACTTTATATTTATTTAAGTTGATCTTCGGCATGTTTTGTGTTGCTTTATTTCATTTCAATTTATGTGTTGACAGTAATATATGTAAATATTATTAAGGATGGGCATTTTACATAATTCTCACAATTAATTACCCGCATTAAATTATTATCAAGTACTCGATTTCTGGCCAAAAAAACCCCAACATAACATAAGACTAGGGTCCGAAGTGAACACTTAGGTGAAACTGCGGGTAATGTAGGGATGCACGATAATATCGGTACATCATGAGAATCGGCCAACATGCTTTGTCTTATTACATCACACATCGAAAAGTACTGTATTTCCTGTCTCCATCTGCTGGTAGGCCGTCACAATATGAGTATGCATGTATAATATGACAATTCCACTAGAGAAGAGACTTGATGATCACTAAAATTAGGTGGGAAAAAAGCAAATAAATCTATATCGATATCTATTATCAGCCGAATAACATGTTACATATTGGCATATCGGATATTGACAAAAAAATCAAAGATCATGCATCCCTAAATGTAATGTTTTCATTCATGTTACTTTCTTTTTATTTAAGCTGATGTTTTGTGTTACTTTATTTTATTTCAATTCATGTGTACCCAGTATTATATACGTTATTCAGTATGGGCATTTTAAATCATTTCCATATTTGAGTACTCACATTAAATTATTATCAATTACTTGATTTCTCATAAAAAAAAATAAATAAATAAATTTAAAAAAAAACCTAATGAAAGAAAAGGTTCCAAAATGAACGCCCAGACTACACTGGGACTACACAGACTGCAGAGATCAGCTACGATGTGCGAGTTTAACGTTACGTAGCCTGCACTGCATGTTTAGTTTACTTTGTCAAAATACTTCCAAACATCCCTCATCTTTCATCTTTCTGTCCGTAACATCAGATTGAGTGATGTTTGACTGAAAACACTGCGGTTGCACTGATCTGTCATTTTTGCTTTATAGATCTGTGAAGATATTCATAGACAACAAAATGAAACTTTTAATATAGGACAGTGTCAATGTACTTGACATCAGAATTTAATACTACAGTACTCATGCCCATCCATACTGTGTCTGTTTAAACTGAAGTGTTTAATTTCTATTACTAACTGATTTCGGTTTGATGCCTGAAATAAGGTCGGTGGTTAACACAAGCTGAAGAGACGGTCACGTTTTGTTCTACCACATAAAATATGTCAGCAGATGTCAAACTAAACACCGCTTTACAGCCTCGTTGTGGTGACGTGGTGTAGTTTGTTTACAGCCTAATGTTACCTTTTTACCTCAGGCGATTGCATTGAGGCCTCAAAAGTCACAAAAGTCATGTTTATTTGTGAAGATTATGTTGCTGAACAAAGCGTGTATGATAAACATTTGTTTGTAAAGAGCTAATTCTGTGCAATAATCCAAAATACAACAGTAAAACCCCATAGGCTTTTTGACACAGGAACCAGGAAGACGTAATTTCCAGGGCGACCTGCAGAAAAACATCATCCCAAAAGCACTCTACTCCAACAGCTCTCATCATGACTGCCACTTAGATATGTCTGGGTCACTTTTAACCTTCCAACCCAAAAAACACTGATCCATCACAGCCCAGTTTAATAAAATACCAGGAATCACTTCACTCAGAGGTTATCGAATCTCTTACCAAATGTTTAATCTCTCGTCATCTCCAGCAACAAAGTACAAAAACATTTAGCAGCTAATCATTTTTAGCTGCCGCTGACATCACACTGACAGCGTAGAGCTGCAGGTAATTAATGTATGCTAATTTTATCAGTATCTTGACCAAGTCCAGAATTACACTTCAGCCGGGTTTATCTGCTCTCTGCACGCTTTTGTCTGCACTCAGCCAACCATTGTGAGGATGCGAAACAACACCCTGAAGCATCACCACAGGGTCACAACAGGACTTCTGGAGTTCAACAGATGATCAGCTGATCACCTTCAGTTTCAGGTGTCTGAATTTTCCTGGGAATTCATATCAAATCAATAATCAAAGCTTGGCTCTAAACCAGGACCTCTGTCATTTGGATCAAGCAACTATTGTTGTAGCTGTTTCAGTCAGCACGCCTGTTTCAACGTTGAAATTTTAGTAAACATTTACTACGTTGTGCTGCTCGTCTCGTCTCAATACAGAGCGTCCTCATTCAGAGAAAAGGCTGCTGAATCCCTAAAGTAAACACAGTGGTAGTAGCGTCATATTCGGATTCAAATAACCATTCAACTCTTGCACCGCAGCTTCTAACCTTTAATTAAGCTGCCAATCAAAAGTGCAGTGATTCTGAATTCTCGCCCAATTAATAAACAGATCTGAATTATTTACATTACGTCACATGACAGCTGAACCTGATGGACGCCATCAGGGATTCAAAAGGATTCTCATCGATTCTTCTCGAACTCCAGGCTGGCTTGTGTAAAGCTCTAGAGGATTCTTTACTCTCTTATCCTGAGCACAGTATGTCATTATTACAGCTCAGTAGGGGATCCTTTCTGTTTCTTTCAGATAGACCTACACTGGGAACCACTGGTTATACTGTTGTTTACCATCTCTCCTGCAGTAAGGGCTATTTTAAGAGACATAAAAACTATAATTGGGACACCAAAAGTATTATTTCACTCTGAAACAGTTTTGGCCCCACAAGAAGAATTGCATGATTTAAACTTTCACTTAATCGATGTCCCCACGATGTTGGCAGAAGATTCCAAACTTTAAAAAGTTAATGTGCGTCAGAAAATATTAGATAAGTCTTTATTGATCCCCAGAGGGAAAATTAAGGTGTTGCAGGACCACAAAGACAGAAGAAAGCACATAGAAACAGAGAAGTCCAAAACGAGAAATGAGAATAAATAAAATAAGTGGTAGATACAACTAGTATGACAGGAGAACTAAAAAAAAGAACTATACAAGAGCAATTGAGGACAAGTTCATGAGGTAAAGTGAGAAGTGTGATTGATGAGTGTCTTTAATTACGAGCTTTTCTAGATAAAATAATAACAATAATGTTATCTGTAGGGCTGGGTTAAAATAATCGACTCCTCCGATTCAAATCAATCTTCACTTGAATGTTCTGTTATCGATTTCTAAAATCCGAGATCGATCTTTTAACATTCACTTTTTCCTGCATATGTGTGAAGCTTTGACACTGTTAATCTCGCTGGTAGTTAATGGTCCGCAGCGCTAAATGACTAACAACCAGCTCTTTTGCCGGTGACATAAGCCCCTTTTACACTGCCAGATTTTCTGCGAATGTTGGGCTGTTTTGTCGGCAAGCTGCGAGCGTTTAGACACACAGAGCCGGACTGGCGAGTTGATCCGAGGTGCCCAATTTTCCGCCTTGTAGGGTAGACATATTGGTGGAACCCTTTTAGTTTAAACAGACCAAGGCGGCCTTCCGCCATGGGAGGGGCTGTTGAAGACTTGTGGGAGGAGCTGTTGATGACGCCGCACGTGCGAGCCACTGGCGGTGGACTAACAGGAAACAGCTGATAGCAGGAATTAGCGAGCAGCTAGTAGCAAGAGGGAAACACAAACCTGAAAGACACTGTAAAGATGAGCAACTGGGGAGACAAGGAATTGTGCGCCCTCCTTGTCCTCGCAAACGAAGAGGCCATTAACCGTCAGATGACCGGGACGGTGAAGGACGGGCCGACTTACGACTGACCAGCCGCAGCTTCCCTCCCACGTCACTGTTTACGTCACACGCTGAGCTACACGTTTTGTTACTTGCTCACGCCCCCCATTGCCCCGAAAAAGGCGCATTCTGTATAAACAAAAGTAGGTAGGCGGCATTTTGCTGCACTCCCCGATTTTGTTTTTATATGGCCAATGCTGAAAAAAGACTGATTGGGCTTTGCTGCAAATTTGCACAACTCCTGTCTAAAAAGGGCTATAAACTATTGTTGGATTTCCAAATTTCTGACAGTCCTTGAACACATTATGTGAGACAAACTTCCATCAAGAAAAAACATCAACAAAAACAAATCTAAGTTTAAAATATTAATATTTCAGCAAAATCACTTTATTCAACATCTCATTTGAAATTCAGCTAAAAATAAACAGTTTGCATGAACTAACCAGCGTGACAAGAGTGAAACACCGAGGCTTTTTTCAACTCCAGGATAAATTTCAAATATCAGAAGGGTAAGTTTTAAAAATCTAATTATTGATTTTATGATGGAGGGAGGGTCATGCACTCAGGAAAGCTCAAGGTAAAAATATCTGTAGCTGCAGGAAGGGTCACCCAAAAAAGCAACCCCTGCTCTGTTAAGTTAAGAACACTCCCTTACATGATTTACATGGTATAATTTACATTAAAACTTAAAGCATATTTGCTTCATACTCTACATGATAAATCAGACACGTTTAAATTAAACCTAGAAGACTAACACAGCCCAGATAAGTAGAGAGGAGCATCTTTTCTGTTTCATGTCATAGAAT
Source organism: Epinephelus moara (assembly GCF_006386435.1). Taxonomy (NCBI): domain Eukaryota; kingdom Metazoa; phylum Chordata; class Actinopteri; order Perciformes; family Serranidae; genus Epinephelus; species Epinephelus moara. The sequence goes on from NC_065511.1 coordinate 42,301,617, forward strand.
TTCAGGTTGTATTATTTCATACCATTATGTCATGTTGACATGAAGCTAGCTGTGAGAAGAAAACAATAAGCTAATTGAAATTCACCTGCAATCCCTGAGCTGGTTTCAGTGATAAGACAAACGCATCGTTGCTGTAATAATCCCACCGATAGTATAACCTTCACTATCACGGCATCACACACTCACACACACACCTACAGGACGTTTATGTTCATGTTAGCCACGGTTAGCTTGTTAGCTACCACCGCTGCCGGCTAGCTAACAGGTTCGATGAGCCATAACAAGAGCGAGCAGAGAGAAAGCCCGAAACTGGGCACCTTAACTCGGCCAACAACACCAACACACCCCGCCGACTCGTCCACCACCATGTCAACAAACAACAACGTCTAGTCACCGGCTAACATTAGCGTCGCCCCGGTGACAGCAGCAGGCTAACAGCAGAGTAACGTTACAAGCTCCACTCCGGGAGGTAAACTACCCAACAAACCTGCCGCCCGGCTGCCTCCCATCGCGGCGGGGCTCCTAACTCCACAGGTATCGGTGTTACAGATGTCGTTGTTCCGTGAACAGTGATCCGGAGTCGGTCCTTTAACGCGTCACAATTTTATAAATCAAAGTCAGTAACTGTTAAACTTACCAGCAGCTCCCGTTTCTTCAGCATCTTCCGTGAAATCCCACCGCGGAGCGATTTTGTGACAGAACAGAGTCCACTATGACAGGCTCACTGACGCTTCCGGGTAACCTTTCAATATAAAAGCATTTTGTTTACTTACAAGGTGTGCCGGAAATGATGGAGGTTTTTTTTTAATCCTTCTTCTTCTTCTTCTTCTTCTTCTTCTTCTTCTTCTTCTTCTTCTTCTTCTCATTATTATTATTATTATTATTATCATTTGGCACATTAACTACTATTTTCCCTTCTATTTTAGATTTTAAACCTTATTTTTTATCTGTTAATTTATTCATTTATTTATCTTAATGAGTCTATATTTTTGCCCTATCATCATCATTCTTTTATTTGTATTTATTAATTTTAAAAAAAAATAATTTTCTATCCTTTTGATCTTACTCTCATTTGCCTTTACCATGACATTTGTGTGTTTAATTTTCATGGCTTTGCCCTCTATTTTTTCTGTTTTATCCAATTTGATCTTGCCTCTGTTTTGCCTGACTTTTTGTTGTTATTTGCCCCTGAGTATTCCGCTTTTTGCTTTGTTTGTCAAAGCCCTTTGTAAACTCTGTTTTTAAAGGTGCTATACAAATAAAGTTATTATTATTATTATTATTCCCAGGTCAAGAAAGGTCATGAGCTCCCCTGTTCACCTGAGCTAACGTTACCAGGTGACACATACACGTGACATCCCTCTTCCCAAAAACAACAAGCTGCAGATTGCAGCACTTGCAGATAGCAAGTGGAGAAACAGTCACTGCTTTATAAATTAGGCCTACTTTAATTTTTCTTGTCACGGGAAAAAAGGAACTCTAGCAGGACTGCAAGAGAGATAAGTGTCAACTTTTCTAAACTCTTACTGTTTTGAATTATGATCCTTGTCTTCGGTCTTTTTTCTTTTTTTTTTTTTTTTCTTTACTTTAATGTTTCTTGAGTTTTAGTTTGTGTATACAACCACAAGTAGGCTATTATAATAACTTACCAGAAAGGCAAAGAGATGTCCATTTTTAACTAAAAGGGTGTGTGCGTATACAGGATCTTGAAATTCATAAGCCAGTTAGTCAAAATGTTTTTTTCCACTGACTCATAAATCATCTAGTTCTTATATTTACTCGTACATTTTTTCATTTTTTTCCCCCATAGTATAAATCTCTAGTATCCAACCATTGTTTTCTTGGTTCCAGGTTCAGTCTTGTGCTAGTTCCTTGTTATCAATCAATCAATCAATTTTATTTATAAAGCCCAATATCACAAATCACAATTTGCCTCACAGGGCTTTACAGCATACGACATCCCTCTGTCCTTATGACCCTCGCAGCGGATCAGGAAAAACTCCCCAAAAAACCCTTTAACGGGGAAAAAAAAAGTAGAAACCTCAGGAAGAGCAACTGCTGAGNTATTGTTATGTGGCTGAAAGACATTTCCTCATATACAGCACCAGAATAAGGAGCTACACGGGAAATACTTCACAGTCTGTTGTGGGTTAGATATGTTTCATATGTGCACATTAACATGTGTGCAGACATGTGTAACTGAATTTTATTAATATTTGATGCCATTACTTTTAATATGGCCCTTGGTCTGGTGGTGGGGGCCCTATCTTGTGGAATTATTACTTATTTTAATTTTCAAATCTGTGTTTTCTTTTGCAGACCGCTCTGTGTTTGGAAAAAAACATCAATGAATAAATATACATTTTTAAAGAATGGTCTCGAGCTGATGGATCAAATCAGTCACGTTTTAAATGACAATTTCTACGCTTTTAATTTGAAGGCAAACCGTCTAACTTCCTGTTATGTTCCGGGTCACTTCACGGAGCGTTTAGGTTCAGACCGACGGTGGCTGTCATGTGCTGTTGGGGCCAGAAAGTTCCTTTTGATCCAAACAAAGATCGTGTGTGAAGGACAAGATGACTTAGTAATGGAAAACGTGACAACATCCGCTCAGCAGTCAGACAGACTAATACTGATCATTGACACATCCATCCATCCATTTTCTAACCGCTTATCCTCTTGTCCTCCTCCTGTCTCACGTGTGTCCAAAAGGTAACCTGGAGGTCACCTGGATGGGATGGGAGGCAGGACATGAGCTCTCTATTGAATTCATGTTGAAGGAAAAAAGCCTCACGCCAATTTTTTCCTCCAACATGAATCCTATTATACGTCACCTAAAAGGGGGTGACCCCCCTGCAGGTTGAAGTAAAGGGCTTGGAGATTACTTTGCCAGAGCTGGAAAAGAACCTGCAGATGGCGTTACCTTTTCTCTGTGGTGTCATAAGGTGACGTGTAAAGGTGCAGACTGTATGATCAATTTCTGGTTGTTCTTGATACAAAGAAACCAGAACCAGCTCTGCACAGCCCCAGAATTCAACGAGGTCCTTGAAAACTGCCTTGTCCAGGCTTTTAAAAGCTTCCAGGGTGATATCAAAATCACCTCCCTGGACTTCGGCCCATATCTTCTTGGACAGGCGGTCGATGATGATATGGGGGTCGTTCAACTTAATGTTGACCTTAGCTTTCCTGTAGACCCGCGTAACCAGCTTTTCAACAAGAATTTGGACAGAGAGTTTGTTTTTCTCTGTCTGCAAATCCCTGTCTGGTGTTACATGCAGCACAGGTTCAGCACCTGTCTCAGGTACACTGAGTGCTGGTGCTGGTGCTGCTGCTGGTTCTAGTGCTGGTGCTGGTGTGGCTCTGTCCTCTGATCCCTCTAATATCTGCACAGGAAGAGAGTACCAAGACAGCTTGGTGCTCTCTTCTTGGGCAGATGTTAGGTCAAAGCTCACACTGTCATCATCCTCAGGGTCGACAACCGTCAGATCTGCACACGTTGTTTTGCGACATAAACTGACGCTGCCCATGAATGATGTTATCATGGAGCTAGCGTGCTTGACCATGTCAGTCAGTCTGTGAGTCTGCAACCTAAACCGACTCTTCTTGTCCCGGCCTGTGCAGATGGAGGAGTTGATGCTCTTGAAAATCTCCTCAGACATCATCTTGGTAAGGCTCTGAGAGCTGACACCTGGATCCTGAACATTGACGCCCAGAGCCTGAGCAAAA
>NC_065511.1:42307189-42314059 GCF_006386435.1 Epinephelus moara
TGTGTGTGTGTGTGTGTGTGTGTGTGTGTGTGTGGGTGTGTGTGAGAGAGAGAGTGTGCGCGTCTGTGTGATTCTCCGCCGTATTCCTGTACTCCTCGCGAGGCTAGTGACAGAGTTCAGTTTGGAGAGGCAGAGGAATGTTTTTTTTTTTTATTATTATTATAGGCTATTATAATACGGGAGATTTACGGGAAAATACTAATACGGGAGGACGGCGGGAAAGAGGGGTAAAATACGGTAGTTTCCCGGCCAAAACGGGAGACTTGACAGCTATGCAGGAGAGGCACGGTTCAATATGGGCCGTGCCTCTCTCATTTTCGGCTGGGTGCCAGGGTCATGTGGTGACTGTGTCTCCACCTTTTGGGTCTTATGGCAACCTCAGTTCACCTTCAGCCCTTAGAGGCATGGTGGCAGCTATCAAGGCTGCTCGTACAGGGGATAATAGGTTTGCAGATGGTGACTGCAGCTTCATCTCTCAGTTCCTGAAGAGTGCACAGAGGCTTGCACTGCCTACCAGGAGGCTGGCCATTCCACCGCAGGACCTGGGTCAGGTGGTGGCTGCCCTGCTGAGGGAGCCTTTTGAGCCTTTGGAGTCAGTCAGCATTAAGTAGCTGTCTCTTAAAGTGGCTTTTCTCTTGGCAGTGACATCAGCCAAAAGAGTGGGGGAACTGCACGCTCTGTCAGTGGATAAGAGTTGTTGTGGTTTCCAGCCGTATAATGCTGGTGTCATGTTAGGTCCAAACCCTGCCAAAAGTAATCACAGACTTTCATTGGAATCAGTTGGTGAAGTTTTGACCCTACAACCCCCACTCCACCCCCACTGGTGAGGGTCAAGAAGACTCAAATCTCTGTCCTGTTAGAGCCCTGAAGGTCTATGTCTGGCGCACTGCAGTGTTCAGAAAGACAGACCAACTCTTTGTCTGCTTTAAGGCCCAGTGCCAGGGCCAGCCGGTGTCAAAGGCTAGGCTGTCTCATTGGGTCAGGACGACAATTCAGCAAGCTTACAGATTCAACACAAGGCGTAGCTACCTCACGGGCCTTGTGGTGGGGTGCCACCCTCTCGGAAGTCTGTGCAGCTGCTACATGGTCAAGTCCATCCACATCTGCTAGATTTTACTGCCTGAATGCGGCTGCTGCCAGCTCCTTTGGAGAGCATGTGCTGGGTGCCACCACACAGTAGGTCATGCAATTCCATGCCCCTGAGCTAGGGGGCATCTTACCCAGCCAGGGTGATGTATATTATTGATATTATTGTCAGGGGCCTGGCAGCAGGCTGGCCAACTGAGCAGTCTCCTGCACCCAACCCCTGCGTCTGGCGGGGTTGGTCATGCCAATGCAGTCTGGCACCTGGACATCGGTACAGTGGAACACAGCGTCCAGCGGTGTCATTGACTGTTGTACGTGCATGATGGTGTACATCTGTATATAGTTCATTGGTGTTTTTTCATATATACACACTTATTGTGTATTTTCTGCTGTCAATGCACCTGGTGGCGGGGCTGCTCATTCAAATACCAGGGGGAGGGCCTGTGTACCTGCATCTGCTATGTCTCCTGGGGCCCCTCGTGGTGTGTCTTAAAGGTTTCCCATATAGTTATGATTTAACTACTGGGTGAGAAGATAATCTCAGTATGATAGAGAACGTTCGGTTGCATTGTATCCTTGGTTCTCTGAGTGAGAAGATTATCTGCCCAGGCTCAAGGCCGCTCGGTACCCATTCCAATCAATGTCAATCAGTTGGTGTAAGGTGGGGCTTTTATAGCCTGGCACACGTGGGCCACTTAAAGTAATGTGTCTAAAAGATTATCAGTTTCCACGTCCATTAACCCAGATGGGGATAATTCCCATAGTTATGATATAACGACTGGGTGGGGAGATAATTTCCTCACTCAGAGAACCAACAATGGTACCGAACGATATTTGGGAATGTGTGTGAGAACAGAGGTCACTTGTGATGACTGTGAAGCTTCAATAGCCAAGCAAGCTATTTATGTAATTAGTAAATAAACAATTAGAATTATGTCATAGTTTTTTGTTGTTAGCATTGGCTTTGTTCTTGGCTCTTTTATTTGTCTTAGAACAGCTAATTCTAAGCTTTTTAAATTGTTCTCTGTTGTAAATGTGCTATAAATCTTAAGATTAAATATTTCAGAATCTATTCAAATGTAATCAATTGTTATATTCGTGTTCTGAGCTCTGTTTGGTGAATTCTCTGTTGAAACAATTAGCTTTTGTTTTGTGTGATGATCAAAAATATTGAAAAAATGTTTAATTAATTGTCTGATGATTTAAACAAAGACCAAGCCTTCTTGTGCTGGTTCTTCTAAAATTAGCGGTGGTTGATGTTGCTATATTCCATTACGATTGGGGAATTGATATGCAGACACTAGCTAGCACTAGCATAGCTAGCTAGTTGAAATGTTGACTTCTACCACTACTGTGAAGTGACTGACTGAATTTAATACGTTTTGACTGACGGAGGATTGTGAGCCTCTGTATAGCCACATAAAAAAATAAATAAATAAAAAAAAGACAGCTACCCTGCCCTCTTGAGCTTGCGCATGCATACATCAAATATGGTGGTTGTCTGGCTCTGCAGGGGGATGATATTGAGGAGAGCTGGCAACTGCTCCAGAGACAGACCTTTGGTCAGCAGTTGTAGTGGCTTGAATTCAGCCAGTACAAACTCCCCCAGCGCCAGGTGTCACAGCAGGCTGGTGGCCAGCAGCAGCGCAGGGTCTAACCTGCGTAACGGCAGCAGCCTAAAGTTTCCTGATTCAGTGAGCAGCTGGGGCTGTCTGGTCCCCCCGAGCTGTGGTTTGCTCTGGCTGGATTCAGGTTTCTGCGGTCGCCGACTGGGGGTCTGTCTCCAGAGCCGCTGCCCATATTGAAATTTGATTTGAAAGTAAATAAACATGACCTTACATTGGAGCCCTCTGGTGGAATGAAAACCACATGACACCCTGTGAGAGGTTTCACCTTTATTATCTGAGAGGACGCGACTTTAAATGTGAACCTGTCTTAAAAATGAAGAGATCATTTTTCCTGATTCATCATGTCATGTGTTGCATGGTGACAGTTGGCCGTGCAGAGGTCATAGGTTTCTCCTCCAGCTGCCACAAAGTCAGTCACGCGCCTTCCCCCGTTAAAGTCTCTTGATTCTCCCGTTTCCTGAGAGAAAACAAACAAAGAAGGATGAAAACCACAGCGTCTGTCTCATGTTGTTTATAGGTACATAGAACAGTTTGTTTTGTTGAACAAGACATGTTTTTTGGGGGTACAGTCAAACTTCAGAAGGGTATGTGAGGCATTATATGTCAGTATTAGTGAGGAGAGATGGCAGGAAATGAGCTGAGAGGTATAAGGCTACAGCCAGCAGCTGGTTAGCTTAGCTTAGCATAATGACTGGAAACAGGGGGAAACAGCTAGCCTGGCTCTGTCCAACAAGGTAACAAAATAATTCAGTTATTTAAGGTCCTGTGAATGAGTCTGTGAATTACTTTTGATGTGTATGAGTAGTTTCTTTCCATTTATGTTGTATGTCCTGTGGTTTATTATTTTACATTTTGAAGGTACTGTTGGGTGATGAGTTTCAGAGAGAATTTCAACACCATGATGAGGTTGGTTTTTGCATGTGTGTTGCGATACGTTTACTATATGGAAAATTTGATATAGTTTGAAAAAGTTTGAAATGTTAGCACAGACCTGTAAAAAAACCTAAACCTGTGATTTCTTGCTTACCCTCCATCTTTTGCTCATGTTGTCAGCGCTGGTCACCACCGTCTGAGAGGACTTGCCGTAGTCTGGTCCTTTGTGGATGAGCCACTGAGAATCGTCCTCTAGTGTCACTCTAAAAACCAAACAGCAGTTTAAAGATGCTTAAAATGTTTTATCTTAATTTTTCATATTATTTTGTTTATTTAACCAGAAATGTCCTCCTGAGATTAAAAATCTATTTGTCAAGAGTGTCCTGGCCGAGACAGGCAGCAACATAAAGTTACAGACAACATAGAACAAAATTCAAAATAAAAATATACAGCTCTAAAACAAGCAATATAAAACACCTAATAGGATTACTACAAAGAAAAGCAAAAAAGTAGGTTAATATATGCTATAAGTGAACCTTAAAAACATAAAACAGAGGCAACTACATGTGGTTACAAAGACCAGCTAAAGTACTCGTGGCTTACTCATAATATTCATATCCTCCTGAGACCTTGTTTCCTCATATCACATTTTGATTTGCTGCACCTTATACTTCATTCTGCTCAGCTTAGACCTGTTGTCTTTGTTTGTGGACACTTTTTGTCTCATCTAGTGGAAGTAAGAGCACAATACACTAATTCCTGTGAAAACAAGATGGTGGCCATCTCTGCCAAGTCAGTCTGCAGCTGATCCCGACACAAAAGTGAACAAGGTCCAAAACCTGATCAAATTTTTATTCTTGAAAAATTCACCTGACCTACTTCTGGCCCCCTTGCTTTGACCACACACATCGTCTCAGTTGATCTTCATTTTCATCTCAACTAAACACCTGTAACGTTTTGTGACTCTACCTTGCATGTTGGGATGTTATCACAGACAGACATATAACATGGGGACTTACTCGAAACCGCCTCTGTGGTAGCCTCACTACAAACAGGCTGTTCTTCTAAACTTTTCGTTCTGTGCGTCCTTTGAAATGTAATACACCCAAATTCGTACATATTCCACGTAATAATGAGTCAGTAATTCGTGCATAACCCTGGTATTTTGGAAGGCTGCGGTCAGGCGACCCATGAGCTGACAGAGTAACGAAGGAAGCTCTGAGTGATTTTAAGGTATGTCCTCACCATGTTTCTTTTCCGAAACCTGCCCTCTGTAACTTTTACTGTCTAAACTTAACTTAAATTAACTTAACTGACTGACCTGACTCCAGTGTGGCTGACCGGTTCCCTTGCTGGAATCATTGAAAATGGAAAGGGGAGGTTCAGTGGTCGTTCCACCTTCTCAGCTGTACGAACTGGAGAGTTTAAGAGATCTGACAGGTCACGACCTGACAGGTTGTCGGGGTAGTCGAAGCTCTTGGGGCTGCCTGTTGGAGAGGAAGGTCAGACATGTGTTATCTAATGTCACAGAGAGGTTTTAGAGCTGCAGCCCGTCACAGTTTGGAACCACATTTTACTGCAGAATCCCCGAAATAACCCAAAGTACTCACTACTGCTGCTGCTGCTGCTGCTGCTGCTGCTAAACCACCAGGACTCTGCAGGAAGAGCCAGCAGAGTGAGAGTCAGAGCACAGAGGAGCATCCTGAAGAAAAACATGTTGGATTATGATCTGGTCTTTGTCCTCCGCCGTAGTTAAGTGAGACATTCAGGTCTGATTTTATAGAGTCCTGACTCTCCTCCCTGTTTGGACACGGTTATCATTTCCAGTAAACATCAGTGTTTGTCACTTGGCAGGAGGCATCTGTGATTTCCATGCTGTTGAAAAGTAAACATCCACAGGGGGAAATTCAAAGGTTAATATTAAGACTTTAATCACTGCTTTCAAGTCAAAATAGTTATACTCTGAGTTTTATATAACCTTAACCTGTAGAACCTCAACATCTTCATCTCTGCTACCTCCAGCTCTGCCTCCTGTCTTTTCCTCAGTGTCTCTAAACCAAATAACATCGCTGCTCTCACCAGCGTCTTGTACACCTTTCCTTTTAATCTTGCTGGTACTCTTCCATCACACGTCACACCTGACACTTTTCTCCACCCATTCAAACCTGCTTGCACACGTGTCTTCACCTCATCTCTTCACTCTCTGTTGCTCTGGACTGTTGACCCTAAGTACTTAAAATCCTCCACCTTCTTTTGTTCTACTCCCTGTAACCTCACCGTTCCACTTCGGTCCCTCTCATTCCCTCACATGTGTTCTGTCTTGCTACGACCTTCATTCCTCTCCTTTCCAGGGCATACCTCCACCTCTCTGGATTTTCCTCCACCTGCTCCCTGCTCTCACTACAGGTCACAATGTCATCTGCAAACATCATAGTCCATGGAGATTCCTGTCTGACCTCATCTGGGAACCTGTCCATCACCATAGCAAACAAGAGGGGGCTCAGAGCTGATCCTTGATGCACACACCTACAGCACACCTCACCACTGTCCTACAACTCTTATACATGTCCTGCACCACTCTAACATACTTCTCTGCCACTCCAGACGTCCTCATACAACACCACAGCTCCTCTCTCGGCACCCTGTCATATGCAGTTCCCTCTGATCTTCTCTGTACTTCTCCTTCAGCATCCTCAAAGCAAATACTGCGTCTGTAGTACTTTTTCTTGGCATGAAACCATACTGCTGCTCACAGATGCTCACTTCTGTTCTTAGTCTAGCTTCCACTACTTTTTCCCATAGCTTCATTGTATGGCTCATCAACTTTATCCCTCTGTAGTTGCCACAACTCTGCACGTCTCCCTTGTTCTTAAAAATCGGCACCAGCACACTTCTCCTCCATCCCTCAGGCATCCTCTCACTCTCTAAGGCCTCGTTAGAACCCAAATGAAATTTGGTTCTATGGATACCCACTAGTGAAAGTGAAGTGAACTAGTTTTTAGGTTTTTTTTTTTTTACTCTTTTTACTGTGAGTACTCTCATGATGTTGTCCTTTTTATGTTATGTCTGTAACTGTGTTTATTTTATGCTGCTGCCTGTCTTGGTCAGGTCTGTGGAGCTACATTAGGGTCAAAAGTTTTGTACTTGAAAAAATAAAATTTGAAACTGAAAATTCATGTGTTGATCTTGAATTTTGAAAAATACAACAATGTATTCAAAATAAAAATAAGTGTATGAAACGTTTTTTCAGGTTAAATATAATTTTGATTCACTTTGGTAATTC
>NC_065511.1:42314752-42323236 GCF_006386435.1 Epinephelus moara
GATTCCACACCCCTCTCAGTTGATGCCCCGCCCCCCACGCCACATCAGGGTCAAAAGTCTGAAACTCAAAAAACAGATTTGAAACTGTAAAAAATAAGATCTGAATCTGAAAAGATAAAACATGCAACTGAAAAAAATAAGACCTCAAATGTTAAAATATATATGGAAGTGAAAAGTGAAAACAAATTATTCATTCAAAAGAATTACCAAAGTGAATCAAAATTATATTTAACCTGAAAAAACGTTTCATACACTTATTTTTATTTTAAATACATTGTTGTATTTTTCAAAATTCAAGATCAACACATTTTCAGTTTCAAATTTTATTTTTTCAAGTACAAAACTTTTGACCCTAATGTAGCTCCATACAGGTCTCCCTTGAAAAAGAAGTTTTTAATCTCAATGGGACCTCCTGGTTAAATAAAGGTTACATAAAATAAAAATAAAACAAGTCTCCTTCTTACAGACCTGCCCACTTTATGGTAGTCTCATGCAGTTTAGGGCAAAAAACATGCAGCATAAATGTGTTATTTTTGCCTATTGTATTTGAATATTTCTGCACACTGGGATATCTAAACAGTCTTTGAATTACATAAATTGGGTCTGACTGGAAAACTGAGACTCTTGTAAATTCAGTGAGCCCCAATTTGCTCATGTATGATGAAGTTAGTCCCCACAGTAGCCATTTTATTGTCATGAGAGCATTTCTCTGAAACAAACATCACTCTTTAAAATGACCTGTGGTGACCTCTAGGATAATCACACCCTCTTAAACTTAAAGCTGATAATACTTCTGTACTTGTACTGCTGATACTTTAAATTGTGGAGTTGATGATACTTGTGCATTTCTACTGTGAATACTTTAAGTTAACTACTTGAACCTGAGGATATCTCTGTACTTTTACTGTAAGACTTCTATGAAGCCAAGAATACTTGTCTATTGTTCATCCTTCATGTGTCTCTTCACCAGTTCATTGATAACAGTGTTGGTCACCTGGCAGGCTGCAGACCGCTGACAGTAAATGCACCACAATGTCATCACTGAGCAGGCCATTTAGGAGAGAATCAATTATACAAACTCGCCTCAATAGAGTAAATTTTGAATACAAACACCTGGGAATTGTCTCACGAATTAAATGTATGAAAAAATAAATAGTCTTTCTCTCATTTAATTCTTTTCATTTTTGGGGAGAAGTTGTAGTAAAAAGATGTCTTTGACCTCAGGTGGTGCTTCTGTCACGGTGGGTGAATACAGACACCAAGAGATCATTGGACCCTCGATCAGTTCAGTGTTTCCACAAGCTACTTTATCAGTGTTTTTTGGTGTCACATACCGATGCCAAAAGCTTCCTTTCACCATGTTATGATACCCTGCCTGTGTTGGCAGTATTCTATACTGTCAGTTCATAATGTGGCCAGACAGCACCTGTTGCAGCAGTATGATGCGTCACAAGACGGCAGTTTGAAATGCTGCTAGTAACGATGTAATATAAGGAGCTGGGAAGTTACTATAGGGCAGGACGGGGTGTGGATGGGTCCAACAAACCCTGGACTTTCACCTGTGAGCCTGGTATTTGCTTCCTGTATGAATGTTGAGCCAAACCGTGATGTTTTTATCTAAACCTAACCACATGCTTTTGTCGACATCTTGGTAGCAGCATCCAGGAGCATCAACATCAGACGCAGGAGGATACCTAGCTTAATATGTAGACGTGAAAGTCCAGTGACGAAGTAGTGATATCTGATGACTTGGGATGTTGCAGCAACTGTCCTTGTGAAATTAGCCTGTAACACCAACCGTCCTCTTTACCAATAAATTATAGAGTTTTATTTTTCTAAATATTGAATTAAATCTTTTTTGAAAATCTGTAAGTAAATAATATAAATCTAAGCTTGATGTTTACACTGTATATACTGTCACATGCACCTACCTCATGCATATAAAGCAACTTGTTACATGAATCATATCATGTTTTTGACAGCATCATTTACTTTGCACAACTGTACTTCTGTCTTTCTGTCTACAAATATACGTTTAAATTTCTATCTGTAAATAGTAGTCAGCTTGTTTTACCTGTACATCTATTTCTGTGTATTTACATTGAAAGAAACAAAAGAAGTCACATCACTTGTGTGTGTATATATTTGGCCAGTAAATCTGATTCTGATTTTAACCATATCATTTTTTTTGAATTTTTATTTTTTATATATACTTTATTAATCTCCCTGAATTAAAAAAAAAATCATTTTTTTCACTCAGTTGTCATTAACACACAGGTCCGAAATACACACACATGCACAAACAGGATCTATACATGCACAAAGTGGAGAGATGTCAGAGTGAGGGGGCTGCCTTGGTCAGTTGGGGAGTTCAGTGCCTTGCACAAGGGCACCCCGGCAGTGCCCAGGAGGTGAACTGGCACCTCTCCAGCCAGTTTGGGAACCGGAGGGTCGCCGGTTCAAGTCCCCGCCGGGACCAAATGTGGAGCGTGGACTTGAACCGGCAACCCTCCGGTTCCCAACCCAAGTCCCTATGGACTGAGTTACTGCCACCCATGTCAAGATGTCACGAGGCAGGCAAGGGTCAAAACCTGGAAGTCAGTCCAGACATGTAAACAAATCTGTCGAGGGACGGCCAAAGAAATCCAAAGTCCAAACAGGCAGGGAACAAATTTCAGAAACCAAGTCACAGGTCACAGATGACAGATACAGATGCGAGAAAATGACAAGAAGCACATGGACCTGTGACAAACTGGTGAGGAGTGTGTGGAAAAGAACCGGATATAACCTGCAGGGCTGATGAGGGAAAGTGGGAACAGGTGTGTTGGTGGGAGGGGATGTCAAGTGAGCAGCAGAGAGTCTGAGGGCACCTGGTGGATGGTTTGGTTTGAGGACAGCAGGTCTGAGTGAGAGGAGAGTGCACGGCCGGAGGGAGGTGAACAGGTTCTGGAGACAGAGGCCCAGTCAACATACCCTGAAAGCTTTATTCAAACTGACCAACAGGGGGCGCTGCAAATATAAAAAAAACAATGTGTGTGGCCTAACACCAATCAGACTATACATCACTGAGATTGTTTGTCTAATCATTACAAAACTCACAGGATATGTTAAACTATAATGTTGAACCATGTGTGTGAAATTATTTTTGAAATAGCTCAGTAACTGCAATGACAGTTTGTCTAAACATCATTACATTTCGTAGATTAATTTAATTGTGCTGCTGAAAGATGTTCCCAGATTGATTGATTTTTTGTGCAATTGACCAATAGAGGGGGGCCGACACTGACGCTGAAGGGCGCAGCCTGACACAGATTTGGTCATAAATGAATGAGCGTCTGTCACATGACACCTGTTAGTTAGTCTTAACACAGGTGTTAGAAACTGTGAAACGTCTTGATGCTTCGTAGCTTTCAACTTTTAACAGTCTGCGCTGGCTTAAAGCACAGCATTGCTGCTTGCAGCTATATATGTGGGCATGAAATATACACATGTATATATATTTACAATCAAAAACGTCATGAGTCTTTCAGTGAAATTTCACCTTTATTATCTGTTCATCAGACAAACTTCACCTTTCATAAAAAAGAAAAGTTTACTGATTCATCATTCGACGAGATCCCAGGTGACAGTTATCAAAGATGAGACTGTAGTCGGAGCCGCCGGCCGCCACAAAATCTGCCACTTTCTTCGTACCCTGGAAATCCCGTGTTTGAACAACCTGTAAAGATTTATAAAAAAAGAGCAGAAGAGTCTGACCCACTGACACTGTGCTCTGTAATGTTGTCAAATTGATTCATAGATATGAATCTATTTTTGGAAAGACATTAAGATTTACCCTCCAGCCTGAGCTCATGTGTGTAGCCCTGACCACCACCGTCTGAAAGGAGATGCCATAGTTTCCTCCTTTATGGATGAGCCACTGAGATCCGTCAGCCAGCGTCACTCTGAGAGAGACACAGCGGTTTAAAGACGTTGAAGGTGTTTTGTTTCTTCATGGTCTCTTAGTACTTCAAGCTCAGTCAACAATGGAAAATGTCTTATTGAAGTGTAGAGAGTACCTCTATTACTAATCTCCAGCTGTATTTGTTTATTGTGTAATGTCTGGTAGGTGTTCCTCAGAGTCTTCTTTTCGGGCCACTATATATATAAAATAAAATTGGGTCTGACTGGAAAGCTGAGACTTTGTGGATTCAATGAGCCCAATTTCATTCATGTGTGATGATGATAATCTGAGCCTCCTGAAACTTTACAGCCCCATCTATTGATCCGGAGCATTCAGAGGATGTTTGGCTTTCACAGGTATATTGACAATGAGGGGGTTTCTCAGTGGTTTCCAGAACAGAAAAGCTTGTCCAATCACAGAAAAATGTTTTTTGTTTTGTTGTTTTTTAACAAATGTCCAAATGTCGAAAGGTTTTTAAACCAAATCACACCATTTTTCTTTGGCTCTTGGTGTCTTAATGTGGTGTTTTGGAGGGATTTTTAACCATTTTCATCAATTCTTGAGTGGTAAAAACTAAAAGCTGATTAAATGTAGGACTAAACTGTGCCACAACTGGTATCGACCCAAAAATGCTGCAACAACTTATAAGATATAACGGAGCATTGAGCTGGGCATCATACGCTTCCATTTTAATGTTTTAATTCCTTATACACTCTAAACTGTCAAAATGTGTCTATGATCTACTGGCCGCATGAGGAGACTGAATCAGAGTCATCACTCTGGGTGCTACTGGGTGATGTGCAGTGTGTGTGTGTGTGTGTGTGCGTGGACTGACCTGACTCCTGAGTGGCTGATCGGTCCAAGCGCAAGGGAAGTCCCGTCCAGCGGCCTCTTCATCCTCTCCGCCTTATAAACTGGGGAGTTGTAGAGTCTCGTCAGCTCTGAACCTGACAGCTCGTAGTTGTGGTTGGGGGTGCCGCCTGTCGGAGCAGCACATTTATGTTACTTGTGTTTTCTACAAGCAAGCGTTGCACAGAATTACACAGCAGTAAAGATCATACATCAGCATATCAGCACAGAAACAGATTTCCTGTGTGACTCTGGTGTGGACTTCATGACAAATTTGATACACAAATTCAATTTCAGCTTAGAAGAGGGTTCGAATCTTTGCAGCAGTGGTGGAGATATCATGACTTTTAGTCTCTAGTATGGATCAGACTCCAAAACACTGGATCCTACATTTCCCATGATGCAAATGGAAGTGTCTTTCATAGAGTCTGCAAAGAATGAGCCCTAAAACTTGGAAATGAGTTAGAATTTTACAGCTTCTGGTTCCCTCCCTTCAATAAGTTTTTGGTTAGATGCCTAAGATAAGGTCTGTGGTTCACACAACCTTAAGAGACTTTCATGGTTTGTTCTCCGACATTAAAATATGTCAGTAAATGCCCCACTGTGAACTTTGAAGCTTTTATTTGTCGAAAACAAGGTGGTTGCCAACAAGTGGCTAAATGAGACTATAGAA
Organism: Epinephelus moara; assembly: GCF_006386435.1. Classification (NCBI taxonomy): domain Eukaryota; kingdom Metazoa; phylum Chordata; class Actinopteri; order Perciformes; family Serranidae; genus Epinephelus; species Epinephelus moara. The sequence continues at coordinate 42,320,218 of NC_065511.1, forward strand.
TATCATCACGCTGAGCCGAACATGGCTTTACAGTGTTGTTATAGCGGTGACATTAGGTCATGCGACCGTAATGTAGTTCCTTATAGCCTTACGTTAGCTTTTTACTTCCAGCGACTGCATTCAATCTTCAATAATAATGAATGAGGGAACCAATGTGATGCTAACTCCTGCGTTGGCCTATGGAAAAACATCATCGCTGGCGGACTCTATTAGAGACTCTGGGTACATCCTAAGTCTCTTATCTGACATTTCCTCGCTCCTCAAGGAAGTTGTTTTAGTGCGCCAACTTTAACACCATCCCAAAGTTCTTATTTCTGCTCTGGGAAGTTACACAAAGATACACCAGAGCCGACATGCTCCCATGTTGTACGCTGCAGCTGATCAGACTGATCAATACAATTAAGTATTCAGTTTTACACTGAATTTCAATTTTCCCTGAAACATCTGACATTTGGTCTAATAGATAATTTTCAATGTTCAAAAGACATTATAATCATATTCTGGGTTATTAAATATCCATCCATCTATTTTCAGCCGCTTATCTGAAGCGGGGTGACGGGGGCAGCAGGCTGAGCAAAGTATTCCAGATGTCCCTCTCCTCAGTGACACTTTCCAGCTCCCAAGGTGTTGCCAGACCAGATGAGATATATAATCCCTCCAGTGTGTTCTGGGTCTGCCCCGGGGCCTCCTACCAGTGGGACGTGCCTGGAACACCTCTAACAGGAGACACCCAGGAGGATCCTGATCAGATGCCCAAACTACCTCAACTGACCCCTTTCAACACGAAGGAGCAGCGGCTCTACTCCGAGCTCCCTCCGGATGTCTGACTCCTCCCCCTATCTCTAAGGCTGAGCCCAGACACCCTACAGAGGAAACTCATTTCTGCTGCTTGTATCTGTGACCTCATTCTTTCAGTCACTACCCAGAGCTCATGACCATAGGTGAGGGCTGGGACATAAATGGACCAGGAAATCAAAAGCTTTGCCTTCTGGCTCAGCTCCCTCTTCACCACGACAGTCCTGTACAGCGCTCACAGACACCGAACCAAGCTGCCAATCCATTTTACACTCCATTCTACCCTCACTTGTGAACAAGACCCTGAGATACTTGAACTTCCTCGCTTGGGGCAGTAACTCTCTCCGAACCCATTGAGTACTTCCATTTTCTGATATACTACTTAATTTATACTTCCTTTACATATGAAAGTAGACACGTTCATGTCAAACGTAACTGTCACTGCCCACATACTTCTATGAGTCCTTTATGTTGGTATAGATACAGCCACCAGATGGCACTATGTACCATCTGTCTGACTTCTCCAAATACACGTTTTAACGTTTCCTCTCTCCTTGTATGGTTTCCTTGTGTCTTTTCATGCATCCCTGGTGGGAGGGACTAGGACACAAGGAAAAGACACAAGTGAAGGAAACATGGATATGATTTAAAAGACTCGGGATGAGCCTGGAAAACAGACCCTTCTTTCAGACTCCACATCTCCAGTTTGTGTAATGCAGATATTAAAATGTTCATCACTTTAACGTTGCAACTGGTAGAGGTTAAGCCCATCTCAATTACTTAATATACTGCTGGGTAGCTTGTACATTTACCCCAGTGATCAAAGTTTTCACCTCTGAAGTGTAGTGGAGTCCAGAAGTATTACGTAGTATGAAATGGAATACTAAAGCGGGTCTACTTTCTACAACTGCTCTGAAAATGTCACTTTGGTAAAAGAAGTAAGCACTCATTTAAAAACAAGTTTCAAACCCAAGATGACGAGTTTAGACGATGTCATTCTGGCTGAAACCAAACTTTTTTTCAGAGTTCTTTAAAGTTTGAAGTACAATATTTTCATCAACATTAGAAACAGCAATTCCTTTGAATTTACCTCCTGCTGTTGAAGATAAAATAAGAATCGACACAGTGACCAGCAGGAGAGGAGAGAAAACAGTCGTCTCCCAAAATGAAACTCAAACAAAAGAAGCAGAACTGCAGACAACCAAACCAGAAGAAAGGATTTACCTCCACCGGTTGACGGCTCCACAGCAACAGCCAGCAGAGTGAGAGTCAGAGCACAGAGCAGCATCTTGAAGGAGAACATGTTGGATTATGATCTGGGTGTTGTTTCCTCGTCACAGCACAAAGAGATGATCAGGTCTGATTTTGTAGAGTCCTGACTGTCCTCCCTGTTTGGACACAGATACTGTTTATGTCCTACTTGTACGGGTTAATAAATAACATCAGTGTTTGTCACCGGGCTGTAATTTCCACACTGTCCACAGCAAAAACCCCAGATTACATCACATCAGTGATGAGAGCAGGACATTCTGGAGAAAATCAATTCTGAGACACTGTCTGTGTGATCTCCCCTTCTTTATCTGTTGGGCTGCACAATATATAGTTTTTTAAAATCATCATTGCAAAGTCAAGTTGCATGATAAACACAAAGACTGAGACCCCGTTCAAATCTGCATTAAAATGAGTCTCGTATCCAGACTGTATCCAGATGATATTTAGCCTGATTAATTGATACGATCACTCAGGGTTAGCTGTAACACTCGATCTATCTATCGATGATAGATATCCAAACACCTGTACATCCCTTATCTAACCACACAAAAATTAAGGGAACACTTAAATCACACATCAGATCTCGATGAACGAATCATTCAGGTTGAAAATCTTGTGTTTTCTACTGATGTACAGTGTATAATTTGTTGAGATCAAAATGACGTAACAACGGTCAGTGGAAACCAAAATCATCAACACACTGAGAGCTGGATTCACCACACCAGCCACACCAGGAGGAACCCAGGGCCCTCTGCACCAGGAGGAACCCAGGGCCCTCTGCACCAGGAGGAACCCAGGGCCCTCACCAGGAGGAACCCAGGGCCCTCACCAGGAGGAACCCAGGGCCCGCTGCACCAGGAGGAACCCAGGGCCCTCTGCACCAGGAGGAACCCAGGGCCCGCTGCACCAGGAGGAACCCAGGGTCCTCTGCACCAGGAGGAACCCAGGGCCC
>NC_065511.1:42325096-42332598 GCF_006386435.1 Epinephelus moara
TAGTCTAACCTACTAGAGACAAATGCATGGATAAGTCTCTCCAAGTCAGGTTTAGACACTATACCTTTGATTTTGGCAATGTTTTTTAGATGGTAGGCGAGGAAATCAAAAGTCCAAACAGGCAGGTGACAGATTTCAGATGTTGGGTTACAGGTCAACAGACGACAGACAGAAGAAACACAGACAATAAGAAAAATGTGACGAACTGGTGGAAAAGGGCCGCTTATAAACTGCAGGGCTGATGAGGGAGGTGGAGACAGGTGTGGTGGTGGGCGGGGCTGTCAGGTGAGCAAGACTGGCAAGACTGGGTATACATTTCATCATGCTGACGTGTCTGCTCACTTCCTTCACTGGCTTCCTTTCCTCGTGTCCTAGTCCTAGCCACGCTGCTGCTAGCTTTCAAATGAGAAATCTCTGGTTCCACGGCATCGGCCTCACGTCAGTTACTCATGACGTGCTGCTCAGCTGTATCAAACTGACTGGTACGAATCCAGAGAACCCCTTTCAGAAGAATTTCAAAACCTGCAGTATTTTTCATATAGATAGAAACATCTCTAAACATCTGTAAACATCTCGCTTATACAGGAGGCCGTTATTACTTTTTATAAGTAAATTGTTTAACATATCTGATTATAAGGAGTATTTTGATCTGTATGTAACCGTTGGACTTAATTATGTTAGCATAAAATCAACTGATAAACAGCTAAACACGGAAATTACCACAAGAGTGATGTCTCTTACTTCTCCCACAGAGCACAGCAGCAAAAGGGGAGAGACAAGGTGGGAGACACCTCTTTACAGGTGGGGCCCTCCAGAGGTGAACGAAGGGTACAGAAAGTGAGAATCAAACGCTCCACATGTTGTGTACGGAGGTCTGAGCCTGTCAGGTAACAACTGAACCACAATTTGTGGAATTATAATACTCAACATTTTAAACGTACATCTGACTTGTCACACACATATTACTGAAGTATAATCGACCCTGTGACACGTACCTGAACTTTAATCAGCACATTAAGGGTGTTGTTCAGTTCTGCTTTTCACAAGTCAGACACATTGCCAAGGTCAAACCAGTTCTCTCCAAAAACATACTTAAACAATTTATCCACACCCTCATTTTTTACGGTAATGCCCTGTGTACTTAATGACGCATCATTTAACCATATTGGTGCAGAATGTGGCAGCGTGGCCTCTCACAAACACTTGAATCTCCCTGTTCAGTACAGACTTCAATTTAAGGTTCTATTGATAATTTAAAATCCCTTAATGGTCTGACTGCATGTTACATCTTAGAACTCATAACCTCCTGTTCTGCTCCAAGATCCCTCAGATCAGAAAACCAGATGTTCCTTGTTCCAGGCTTCAAACAAAGGGCGATCAGGCTTTTAATATTTTAGCCCCAAAGTTATGGAACAAACTCCCCCTCGATCAGTCCTCAGTCTCGACTCCCATCATCCCCTCCATGTTGAGTTTCAGATGCATCCATCAGGGCAGAGGTTCAGCCTCCCTAAATGCAGCACTGAGTGTTACAGATCGTCCTTTGTGCCATCTGCTATCACTTATCTTAACCAGCAGCGACCACTGATAGTCCATGATTCCCCCTGACAGTGTGTGAGACTGGATACTGTGTGTTATGTGTCGTACTGTGTGTTTTGTTGTACTCATGACTACTGTCTGTATCCAGACTGCCCCTCGGGGACATTAAAGTTTACCTTACCTTACCCCTTACCATCAAATCAGCTGAGTCAGTTTAAAAAGCTGTAAAAACCCAGCTGCACAGACTGGCATTTATATAACACTGTATGATTTTGTATGTGTGTATGCATGTATATGTGTATGTATGGACGTATGTATATATTTTATATATACATGTATGTATAATACTGCAATGGCGTTTTCTGTGTATGATGTTTTTTTTACGTCTTTGTTTTCTCATATTTTATGGTATTGTACTATGAAGCACTTTGTAACTCTTGAAAAGCACTACTGAAATAAAGTTTATTATTATTATTATTGTTATAGCGACAAACTTAGATTTCCTCTGCTCATATGAAGCCAGGATAAATCACACACAAGACTTAAATTGCTATTTTAGTGGAGGGTTTATTGTCTTCACAATTTATTGTTTCTTATCTGTGAAATTAAAGTAAATCAAAGCTTTGTTTCCACTGAGGGAAATGGTTTCAGCTTACAGAGACAGACAGGAGGTCTGCGTCACCGTGACGTGGAGTTACATTTCTGGGGAGGTGCACGTCAGGCTATGGCGTCGGTTACAGCATAGGCTCTGCATTGACGCAGGCACGGCATCAACTCCCACTTCAGTGGGCAGAGCAGGCCTACCATATGAAGGCAATGTTCTTGCTGCAGCGGCCGCAGGTTCAATTACAGCCTCCGACCCTTTGCTGCATGTCATCTCCTGTCTTTCTCCCCTTTTCCTGCTTAGACTGTCCTCTCTAATAAAGGCAAAACCCAAAAAACTAATCTTAAAGAAAAACAAAACAGTAAACAAATAAGCGTTCTTGTGACACTGCTCATTATGGAGGGGCTGGCAACTACAGTGGCTATTGTGAAAATGCAAAAACATGAATGTCCCTATCTAAAGCCAGTTTGTCCATACTGGGCTACTGTAGCAACACGGTGGAGCAACATGGTGATCTCTGTAGACGAGGACCTGCTCCCGATAAATGACTCGCTCTATAGTAACAAAAACACAACAACTCTAATTTTCAGGTGATGACACACTTAAGAAAACATACTTATTATATAATATTTAGTTTCTGCAGATACATCCCCTTAAATCCGACACACTGGACCTAAATTTTCCTCAGTCATCTCATGTCTGTATCAATGACTTTGGACCACCCAGTCTCACTCTAAAGTCTTTGAAAAGCGACGCTTGGTCAGTGACATGCAGCATCAGACACCAACAAAAAAGCTGACCTTCCATGTTGGCATGATACGTGTCCGGTCACCGTTATTGTTTAACGGTGCCAGGTGGCGTCGGTGGGAAACGCTGCGGGATGGACACTGACAGCCACTGACTTTCACCCAGGAGGCCAGTGTTCACTTCCTGTAAGACTGTAAAGCCAAACCCTGTTCTTGTTTCCTGAACCCAACCATGTGTAAACGTAACTACATGCTTTTGTTGGTGAAGGGAAAGAACGTCAATTTGCGGTGTTGTACCGATGTAGTGCTTTTATTTTGAAAGAGACTGTATGCAAACTGTACATTTCCTGTGAAAACAGAAGTGTATTTTGAAAACAGACAATGCATGTAACAGGCTGAAGTTGACACGGCGTCCCAGAATGTCAACAACCAACACACCCAGGGTACCTTGGACGTCATATGTGGACGTGGAAAGTCCATGACCAAACGTGGACATGTGACGAGGTCACAGTGAGAATGTGTTGCTGTAGAATCCTCCAGTGGAATAAAAAGCACATGACACCTTCTGTGAGGTTTCACCTTTATTATCTTTTCAGCAGAGAAGAAACAAACTGAAACTTCAGCCTCTCACAGAGCAGAAACTCTCATGTTTACTGATTCATCATTCGATTAGATGCCCCGTGACAGTTATCGAAGAGGACGTTGTAATCGGTGCCACCGACCCTCACAAAGTCACCAACGGTCTTCCTCCCACGGAAATTTCCAGTTCGGATCACCTGAAAAGATGAAGAGCACAGAGCAGAGTCTGACCCACTGACACTGTGATCTGTGAGGACATGAATCTATCTTAGGAACAAACACAAAGACTTACCCTCCAGTCTGGGTCCATGTTTCGGGCGCTGGTCACCACCGTCTGAGAGGAGACGCCGAAGTTGTGTCCTTTATGGACGAGCCACTTAGATCCATCACCGAGTGTCACTCTGAGAACAGTCAGCAGGTTTATTTCATGTTAGTTTTTTTAACCTGTTCAGAACCTGATCATGTTCCGAACACAAAATATTGTCACGGTGGATATTTACTCTAACTTTAAGAATTGATCAGGATACTTATGTAGGTTTTTTTCTGCCCATTCAAAGAGACGAAAACTTTTAGAAAGCTGTTTTTTTGAAATTCTGATTGCTTAATAATTCCACATTAAAGGTATCATAATCAAATCCAACTGCTTGAAATAGAATATAGCAATAAAACTGGAATTGACTGGGAAGGAGGAGGAAACGTGGCAGACAGTCATCTTATTTACATTGATCTTCCCGACCACAGATAATGGAAGGGTCTTCCAGAGGTCAATGTTGCTCTTAACTTGCTAAATTTTGATTTGCCAATTCAGTCGTAAAAGATCATCTGGATGGTTTTGTAGTGGGCGAAAATTTTTAACGCAGAAATCACTTAATAAGAAAAACGACAATAAATGACCTTAACAGACTTTTTTCCAACAAAATAATGCAAGACGTTTTTTTTTATGAATGTTTAACTCCTATCAATGAATAAAGTGATGCTTTAACACACATTGTGTGTATTTTGCAGTGTGTTCATCATTATGACCCAAAAGCTCCTTAACTTCTGAAGTCCTACCAGAATGTGGAAACTTCCTGAAATGTATCTGTCTACATAACCCATAAAATACATGATAAGCTGATTGTTTCATTCAAAAATCAAATCAGAACAGTAGTTTCCTATTTCAACGTATTTATGTGCTCATTTTCTACGGACAATATTTTGACATCTTACTATATAATTACGAAAACTCTGTGTGTGTGTGTGTGTTCCACGTTTTTCTCCTCACTGACTTGGTCAATCCATGTGAAATTTGGCACAGTGGTAGAGGGTCATGGGAGGATGCCAATGAAGCAATATTACATCAATTGGCCAAAGGGGGGCGCTATAGCAACCGATTGAAATTGCAAACTTTGAATGGGCATATCTCATGCCCCGTATGTCGTAGAGACATGAAACTTTGCACAGAGATGCCTCTCCTCATGAGGAACACATTTGCCTCAAGAACCCATAACTTCCGCTTATATAGATTTTCCGCCATTTTGAATTTTTTGAAAAACACTTCAAATGGATCTCTTCCTAGGAAGTTTGAGCGATCTGCATGAAACTGGGTGAACATAATCTAGGGACCAATATCTAAAGTTCCCTCTTGGCAAAAGTTGGAAAACTTACTAAAACTGAGCTTCTATAAGGCAATGAATATTGCGGAGGGCGTGGCTCATCACATAAAGGTGTATAACATCTCAAGGGTTTCACCCATCACCACGCAACTTTGTAGGCATATGACCACACATAATCTGAGGGGACCCCTCCATTATTGACCCCATCAAACAAAATGGGGGCGCTAGAGAGCTCATTTCTTATCTAGGCCTAACCGCCATATGGATTTTTACTAAACTTGGTAGATATGTAGAACAGGACGCCTCAAGGTGACTGGAGAAATTTAACTCTAATTGGCAACTGGGTGGCGCTATAACAACAGAAAAATGCTTCAAAATGGCTAAAATGCGACCGATCGCTGTGGCTCCCCCTGTGGACCAATGTTGGTGGTGGTTCTAATGTTTGGTATGACTAAGTCATGGTATGGTATGCTGTACATAATCACGGAAACTGTCAGTGTGTCATTCTGTCAGTCAGTCATTCTGTCTGTCCCACGTTTTTCTACTCACTGACGTGGTCAATCTATGTGAAACTGCACATAGGCATTGAGGACTGGCATAGGTAGAAGGTGACAAAGCTACCAATGGGTATGGACTAGTGTATAAGTAATTTAACATCTCATGTTTACTCTAAACACAGTTTAAACACAAATTATGTACTTTAACAATATGATTCATGGACTGAAATGTGACTTCCTCCTTGCCTCACAGTCAGCCACACTTGTTAAAAAAGGGGGCGTGGCTCTCTGCAGTCCATCGTAGATGATGTGGAACACTGTGATTGGCTTACTGGGTGGAGTCAGATGACAGTAATCATAGATCTAGCTAGAAAAGTTATGTCCATTAAAACAGACAGAGGATCTGAGCAGGTTAAAATATCTCCTGTCACCTAAAGCGGTATTTATACTTCTGCGTAGAATCAACACTGTACCTACGTCATACTCCACACTGTAGCCTGACGTGCACCTCCCCAGAAATGTAACTACACGTCACAGTGACGCAGACCTCCTGTCTGTCTCTGTAAGCTGAAACCATTTCCCTCAGTGGAAACAAAGCTTTGATTTACTTTAATTTCACAGATAAGAAACAATAAATTGTGAAGCCCTCATAAAATAGCATTTTAAGTCTTGTGTGTAATTTATCCTGGCTTCATACGAGAAGAGGAAATCTCTGCTAGCTGCTAGGCTAATTTATACAATGTAAAATGCCATAGGCTTGTGCTAATAACGTTAGCATGTTGTATTTGTGGGGAAAATGTGTCCAGATAAAGACAAATGTTTGTCTGTGAATGCTGCGAGTTACAGTGAAGCTGATTGGTGTTTGAAAGTGTCTCTATTAAGCCATGTTTAATGTGTGTTTAATGTGTGTTTTGAATCAACTTAACTTTACAGCACTTCACAGAAACTCTGCTGCCAACTAGTGTTTTGGTGTAACTGCAGAGTGACACAGACACCACTGCAGAAGTAAAAATGCTCACAACGGTGTAGGCTCTGCATAGAGCTGACGCACAAGTTAAAATCTGCCATCTGTGTGTGTGTGTGTGTGTGTGTGTGTGTGCTGACCTGACTCCAGAGTGGCTGAATGGTCCGATGGCGGACGAGCTGGATCCCAGCGGTTGTTTCATCTTCTCAGCGTAATACACTCCAGAGTTGTAGAGCCGTGTCAGCTCTGCACCTGACAGGTCTGACAGCAGCACATCATGCACATTAATCTAAACCGCCTTTTTACAAACAGGAATGTCACGCAGATTTACAGCAGCACACTTAAACTGTTTTAAACCACATTTTACTGCAGAATCCCCCAAAAAACCCAAAGTACTTACTGCCTTCAGACCAGGACTCCACAGCAACAGCCAGCACAGTGAGAGTCAGAGCACAGAGCAGCATCTTGGAGGAAAACATGTTGGATTATGATCTGGGTTTTGATTCTGCTACACAGTTCAGTGAGACATAGGGGTCTGATTTTATAGAGTCCTGACTCTCTTCCCTGTTTGGACACAGTTATCATTCACATCACTTTTTCCAGTAAACATCAGTGTTTCCACCTGGCAGGATGTGTCTGTAATTTCCTCAGTGCTGACAGGAAAACCCCAAAATTTCATCACATCAGTAGAAGAAAGCTCAAACGTTGCTTACAGTGAAAATAGACCCCAGACATTAGCAAGTTCTGTTGTCTTGTTTTAGACGATGGAGGAAGATGATGTGAGTGGTGCGTTCAGAAACACTCATTCTGAGTGTGAGAGCGCACTCTGACACAAACTGGAGCGTTGATAAATTGGGAGCGCTGTCTGAATGTAGCGTTGGGTTATCCAGAGCAGCGCACTCTCAGAGTGGCAGAGCACACTCTGGACACTCTGTCTGTGGAGACGGAGCAGCAGAGCGCCGAGCGGAGTGAATGTGTGAT
>NC_065511.1:42333506-42347650 GCF_006386435.1 Epinephelus moara
GACAAATCTGCAGCAACTGTGTGATGTCATCATGTCAGTATGGACCAAAATCTCTGAGGAGTGTTTCCAGCACCTTGTTGAATCTGTGACACCAAGAATTAAAATGGGGGTCCAACCTGGTACTAGCAAGGTGTACCTAATAAAGTGGCCAGTGAGTGTATTAGTTTGAGTTTATTAGGTGCCCTGTAATACCAACTCTCCTGCCTCTCCCTCCTGACCTGCAATAACCCTGTTCCCACCACACCCAGCTCAGTCACCAGCCCGGCAGTAGCCTACAAATACAGCTCATATCCACCTGTTCCCTGTCAGACTATCTGATCTGTTCCTCACTAAGTGTTTCATCTGTCCGTCACCTGTCTCCACTGGTCGCCTCAGGGTGGACTGGTGCCCCCATGTTTGAAAAAAGACAGCACAAATGCTCTCTTGGATGCCCCAAGGGTGGAGTCATTAAAAAAGATCTGTTTGTTCAATGTCGCCTGTCAGTACTTCTGACTGTTCATCCAGTCAGTTGTGTTTGGCTGAATTTTTACCTTACTGTCAGTATTTGGGATTATTTAGTAAAAACTATTCTAACCCTGTGGGAGAGTTTTCTTCATCTGTACGTGACGTCTGAACTGAACTGAGAGGTTTGTTTTATGATCAGTTCCCGTTTAAATTCAAACTCTTCTTCTGCTTGTTTGCAGAGTTGAACTGCAGCCTGAAGCAGCTCAACGGTCATGTTTACAAAGATACTGGAATCAAAAAATTTCCAATGTTAGCAAAATCGTGATGTTCTTTCAGAGCAAACATGGATCAGCTTCTCTTCACGCCACTCACAATATTCCATCCAACAATGTGTTCTCTGTTCATTTTCCGGGAATTGCTGATTAAACAGGAATCGTTTTGGGATAAAAAACATTTTAATGGTAAAAAAAACTGTAAACTCTGTCTTCTTTATATTTTTCTTACAAATCAAGTAACTGGCAGTGTTAGATTAACTCTGGGTGTGAACGTGTACTACTGTGTGTACAGATGGTCCCATATATCATGACCAGAATCCTCTGGTTCAGAACAGTCAGTCACAGATGAAGGTCGACCGCCGTTTGTTCTGTTCAGCAGTAACATGGCCCCAGTTGTGTGGCGTCAGGTGAACAGGAAGTTGTCATTGCTGTGGACAAAGACGTCCTGGCTGCCAAACAAACTGGAGCTGCTGGTGCTGACGCCACCAACGGCAGGAAGGTAGGAATGATGGAGGATCGGCAGCTGCACGGACAGACGGCGCCGCATGCTGAGAGAAACCAAAGGAAGGAAATCAAAATACACATACTGTAGACCACTAAACACTGTGACGGGACTTTTACTTGAGTATTTTTACAGGGTCAGTACTTTCACTGCAGTTAAGTATCTAATTACTTCCTCCACAGCTGTCTAATGAAGTAAATATGTTTCTCACTGTTCAGGAGAGTTGATGCCGTCTGGACTCGAAGGTTTCCTCCCTGAGTTTCTGTCCTGAGGACAAACCTGAGCTGCATGAGTCCACGTCACAGATCTCCCCTCACCTGCTGAGAGGAAACACAGCAGCGAGAGGAAAAGGTTACTTATGATTACTGAATACATTTCCATCATGAAGGGACACTGGAGAACAGTATGTCAGTGTGGTGCTTAACTTTAGTTTCCCCCAACTGTTTCGCAACAGTTAACGCAACTTAAACCAATCCTCCTGAATTCCATGCAATTCGTTTGTCCAATCACGCAACTTTTCTGCAGATCTGACAGATCACTGTAGCAATGTTCATTCTGACAGCCGTTTTAGATTTACTCTTAGTCTTCAGACAAAAATGTTTATTAGTTTTAGTCACATTTTAGTCATTTTTATCCTTCATAGTTTTAGTCGACAAAAAATTCAAAACCTTTTAGTCAACGAAAATTTTAAACCTTTTTGTCGAAAACAATTCAAAACGATTTAGTCGACACTGACTGTGTGGAGTCCAGCCGGTGGCTGCTTGCACCACTGTCACTCAGCAGCTAATGAAACATCTGTGTGCAGATTATTTACTGGGTGTTTCCCAACCTGTCGCTCATGCGGCATTTGACGATAATTGCAAGCACATCTGTTATCGACTTTCAGTGTCTGATAGTCCGCCACTAACATTTTCGTCACGTCTCGTCAACAAAAATGAAACAAAGATTTCATCTTAGTTTTTAATATCAAGATCTTTTTTTCAACTCATCATTGTCGGCATGGAAAAAAGGTCGTTAATGAAACATTTTCGTCAACAAAACAAACACTGCATTATACCTTCCTTGAGTTTCACCAATCATTGCGGTCACTTCCCACAACCTCACCAAATCCACTTCCATGTTTCTGGTTGTGGAGATGCAGACATGTGCGACACAAACGTCACACATTTACCAATAAAAATTACTGCTAAAGACTGAGCAAGACGATTCCTTAATGTTCTGCACTAAAGCTCTGACCCCAGGAAGAATAGCTGATGTTAGGCTGTTAGCTAATGGGGATCCTAATAGACTAAACTGTTTTGCACTGCATGCAACATTGTGGTTAACACAAATGACTTACACTGACAAACCGTTAAAGAAGCCGTTAAAACTTAGATGCAGTTCTGTAACTGATCTGATGTTAGTTCAGTTTTTAACCTCTTTGGTTTCACAGCGTCTTTGTTTGTCTTCATGTTTGTGTTTACCGTTGTTTTGTCCTCTGGTCGTGTGGTGAAGCTTCAGCTCAGGAGCAGCTGGCTCAGACATTTCACACAGTTGCATGGTGATGGTTTCTATTTCTACATCGAGCTGGAAGAAACATAACAAACAGCGCTGCAGTGTTAATTCACTCACAGCGCGACAGACGCAAGTAAAGCCAGGTGATGTTTCTGCATCCTCACCTGAGCAGTTTGACTCCTCAGCTGCTGATTTAACCTGCTCAACCTTATCTTCTCCTCCTCCTCCTCCTCTTCTTCCTCTGCAGCTTCACCCTGCAGCTCTGACGGCTGCTGCGGCTCACTGCTGCTCAAACACACGTGCAAGAACTGCAAAGAAATAAAACCACAGAAAACAAGTCAGAGGATTCTCCCTAAGAGGGTCGACTGCAAGTCAAGAGCATTTTGTCTCTAACTTCACGGTCTGAGTTCTTTAAGTGTCCAAAAAGAGACTTAATGACTGACAGAAGAGAGAGCAGAGAGCAGAGAGCAGAGAGCAGAGAGCGTCACACTGACCTTTGGTCCGAACATCCAGCTCAGGGTGAAGATGTTACAGCAGAGGATGAGGGCGCTGGTCAGACAGAAGTGAACAGGAGGATTGTGGGATGTCAGCAGTGATCCTGACACTCCTGACACACTGAACACGGTCACAGTGAACATACTCAGAGCCAGGTGTTTGCTGCTGACAGCAGGGTGATCCACCTGCACAGTCCTGATGCTCCAGGCCAAGAAACATCCAAGACCCTGACGGAAAAACATTTTATCTGAATCAATTTCTCCCTCTCAACATACTGCTATGGTTATTTTGGAAAAAGATATGTGTGTCATTCTATATGGATCAGCTTTGGTCATTCTGGTTCATCAAACCAAATTCAAACACTTTCTCATAAAGGTTAAAATGTAGGACAAAGTCTGGAGTGAGGTCACAGAGTGATTTCTAACAGATTGTGGTGTGAAAAAAAGAATTAAATCACTAGTAGGTGCTGAAGGCTGCAGACTTTCAATCTTGTCCAGTTTTACCAGTGAGTAAATTCTAAAAGACTCCACATGTGGAAACAAATGGCAGAGTTAATATCAGATCAGAGTACGTGCTGTGTGAGTGCTGACCAGCAGAGGTGCTTTGTATCCGTAGACAGCAGTGAGCCACAGCTCCATGTTGGTGCTGCTGCAGTGTTCAGAGTACGACCGGATGAGAATGTCCTGATCAGCAGAGTCTCTCTGAAACAAACAAAAGTATTTATTCCTTAAACACCTGAGAGACAACTACAAGTAAAATAACTGCTGACATTCAGATGCTCCATGTTGTCTTGACTTTTGTTGCCCTCTACGGAGGGTCAGAGGTCAGAGGTGTCCCCTCCGTAGTGGTGGAAAATATACAAAACAATTACTCAAGAACTGAACTTAAATTCTTGAGTAAATGTACTTCACATGAGTATTTCCATCCATCTTCAACCACTTACCCAAAACTGGGTCGCAGGATCAGCAAGACAAGCAAAGTATTCCAGACGTCCCTCTCCTCAGCAACACTTTCCAGCTCCTCCTGGAGGACCCCAAGCCGTTGCCAGACCAGATGAGATATATAACCCCTCCAGTGTGTTCTGGGTCTGCCCCGGGGCCTCCTACCAGTGGGACGTGCCCAGAACACCTCTAACAGGAGGCGCCCAGGAGGATCCTGATCAGATGTTGAACCACCTCAACATGAAGGAGCAGCGGCTCTACTCCGAGCTCCCTCCAGATGTCTGACTCCTCCCCCTATCTCTAAGGCTGAGCCCAGACACCCTACAGAGGAAACTCATTTCAGACGCTTGTATCCGCGATGTCATTCTTTCAGTCACTACCCAGAGTTCATGACCATAGGTGAGGGGTGGGACGGAGATGGACCAGGAAATCAAAAGCTTTGCTCTCTGGCTCAGCTCCCTCTGAACCACGATGGTCCTGCACAGCACGTGCATCACTGCAACCGCCAATCCCTATCACGCTCCATTCTACCCTCACTTGTGAACAAGACCCCGAGATACTTGAACGTCCTCGCTTGGGGCAGTAACTCTCTCCCAACCCATTGAGTACTTCCATTTTCTGTTATACTACTTAATTCATACTTCTTTCACATATGAAAGTAGATATGTTCATGTCAAACATAACTGTCATTGCCCACATACTTCTACGTGTCCTACATGTCTACGAGGGCGGAGGCAAACGTTCCTGACAACAACAAACGATGGCGATGGTGACGCTGGACGGGGCACGTGCACAGACAGATCCCAGGTGGTGCTCATTATATAAGTGTCATTTTTATGAAGGTTTTCTTTTTCTAATTTCATATTTGATGTTCACAGTTTGGCCCATATTATCAATTCTCAATTAAAAGCGTGTTGCATCTGAGTTTTAACTGTGAGACTGAAGGAGCCCGTCTCTCTTGGAGTGCCCTGCAGAGCAGCGTCCTCGACCTCCTGACCTGTTTTCATGGACAGCCTTTGAGCACTTTCTCTCTTCCTTGCATCAACACAGTGAGATCTTCGTGTGGTTTTTACCTGTAAGCTATGCTGCAACACCACCCGTCTGAGAGGGTCCAGGATCTGCCAGGTGATTAAAACGAACACATCCAGCAGGAACATCCAGAGCACCACACGACTCTGCTGCTGCTGCTGGAGACGAGAGTCAAACTTTACTGTGAGAGAAGTGATTCACAGACGCAGGGAGTCACATCAGGCTCTGGTGGTTGTACTTTACCGTCTGTTTGACGCTGCAGCAGAGAGAATAAACCCTCCATGTTTTGGTGAACAGCACAGCGAAGCCCACAGTGTGTCCCACGGAGAGTGTCCACAGACGAACCTGAGAAACAAACATGACTCTGAAACCTCCACAGTGCAGATGGTGAGAAACTCTTTAATACCACACTAGATGCCAAACAAAGTTAATCTAAGCCACAGAGTGAAGGAGTTTTATTTATTTTGATGGCAGTAGTCTTTGTAGAAAAGTGAGATAATCCTGATTAAACTGGTGCAAAGCCTCCACAGATCTGACCCCAGGACTGGGGGAGGAGTGAGTGTCACCTCCAGTCCTGTCCAGTCGCAGCAACAAAACAAATGCAGCCGGCCTCAAAGTTATTTCAACGCTTACTTTCATGGTAGAGCATAATTTTGATTCAGGAAAAAGCAGCCAGAACACATTCTGTAAAGGCAGAACATTTTGTGGATGTACATGTTTTTGTTTTTGCTTCTGTAGATAGCATTATATGTATAAACTGTGCTGTACTCTTTTTTTTAATGTACAATGTGTCTTTATGCAGTGGAGGAATAAGTATTCACATCTTCTACTACAAGGACCAGTGTGGAGAATTTAGCAGCATCTAGTGGTGAGGTTGCAGATTGCAACCAGCTGAAACTTCTCCCGTGTGCCAAGCATGTAGTACCCCTTTTCAACAGTCATGGTTTGGTTTGGTTTGGTTTGGTTTGGGCCATCAGCCCAGCACAGCAGGGATTTGCATCTCCATTCCAATGGAGCTGCCTGCCTGAAAGTGTGTCTTCAATGGCAGCTTGTCTTGAGTGATGACGTTTAAAAGTAGCAGCTGATTCTCGGCTAAAGTCCCCTGTTCTTTTTGCTGCGTGTGTTTTTCCACAGCAGGGCAGGTAGAAGAAGTTCACCTGTTGGAGGTGAGCTGTTTGCAGAGGTGCAGGAAGAGCGTGTTGTCTGCAGCTCTTCATCAACATCTCACTGTGGCTGTTTCTGCTCTCACTCTTCCTCCCTGCTGTACTATTAGACTTGTCTTTATTAAAGAAAAGCTGCTGACAAAGTTTTGCTAATTCAGTGATAAACACATTTCATTTCCTGTAGATTCTTCACAATAAAAGTCCCCTGTTAATGTGTTACGTAAAAACTTTTATTGTGAAGCAGCAAAATAAGGAAATGTTGACTTCACACAATTTCGAACACGGCTGATAGTTATGATGAAACAGTAAAATAAAGCAGATATGTAAAGTTAAAACAGGACGCAGGAGAGAAACTAAACCCCAAACCACAGAGAGAGAAGCTACAGACGTACTGAGAGCTGAACACACAGAGACTTTTAAAGACGCCGGTCTCTCTGCTCTCCTGCAGACAGAGGGGAGGAGAGTCTCACAACACACATGGCTTGTTTAAAAAGAGGGGTTGTTTGGGGTTTGCTGCAGTTGGTGAGATTTCACCGCTTGCCCCTGAGGCCGGGCAGCCCGGCTTTTGGACCTACTTCAGAGAAGGTCTATCTCTGGTGCAGCTCAGTGTTGCACGGTGCGTCTAAACTGATAATGGACAGGCAAATCAGAGCGGCATGGCGTGACTCGATGCGGCCAAAAGTGACAGTGGAAAAGGCCCACAGGAGAACTACATTGGCGGCCGCGACAACGCAAATGGCCCTTTCTGGAACCAGTGTTTGGTTTGTCTGTCCTGAGCTACTGTAGAGACTTGGCGGACTCTGTAGCCGAGGAACCGCTCTGTATGTAGATTTAAACGGCTCATTCTAAGGTTACGAAAAAATCACGATTCTCAGCTTCAGGTGAGTATACACTAAAGAAAACATAGTAATAAATATCATATTGAATTTTTACCCATATGTCCTCTTAAATCCTACACACTGGACCTTTAAGTCAAAATAACAATACTGCAGTAATAAAATACTCCCTTATAAGAAAAACGTACAAAAAAAGTACAAATATATTAGCATCAAAATATACTTAACTAACACTAAAAGTACTCATAATGCAAAATGGCTCATTTCAGAATAATATATATTACTGTATTATAATTTATTAACACATTAATGTGCTCATCACTTTAATGTTGCAGCCGGTGAAGGTGAAGCTCATGTTTATTACTCCATAAACTAAAGAGAAGTTTGATCTATAATAACACATCATCGTTTGTTAGCTGATTATATTTAGTCAATAACCTGAATGTGTAAAGTAACTAAAGTAAGCGCAGTAAAAAAAACACAATATTTGCCAACAACGTGTAGATGAAATACTCGAGTACTTTAGAGCTGTTCTTAAGTAAAGTACTTGATTAAATGTGCTTAGTGACCGTCCACTACTGATGTCTTGTTAATAAATATATACTTTTTACATGCAGCCATGTGAACTCACAGAGCAGAGGATGTCAACAGTCCGCTCGGACAGCAAGGCTCCGTCCAGACCGGAGATGAGGACGGAGGAGGAGGACAGAAGGACGCCCAGCAGCAGCAGCTCGTCCAGGGATCCACCGCTCGACCTCAGCAGCCTGCAGCCACAGAAACTTCTGAGTTATTACACAAGAAATTTACCTTTGTGTGTTTGTTTATTGTTTTTATGTTGAATGTTTTCATTTATTATAGTTTATTATAGTCATGTGTGCCATAATCACTATATAAGATGTACATATATTTATGTTGCTGTATCGTCATCATGTTTTCCTTTTCATTTAAGTCTATCTTCTCGTGCACAAAAGGAAATGTTTATGTATCTTACATATTGTAATGACACTGTTGAGCATCTTTCAATCAAACTATTTTTTTTAAAAATAATCCTTATGAGTATCGTAAGTATAAAATAGAAATTTAAACAAACAGGAACAATATATATCCCAGCCCTGAGAATTGGGACAATCATGTCCTACAAAAAACCCTTAAAATGATCTGCCAAAAGACCTTAAACTTGGACTCTGCCACTCTTATGGCTGTTAAATGCCTTATTTCTGATCTTGTTTATCATCCTGTATTTCTACTTTTAGTGATCATTCATTGCTATTATTGTTTGTTGTTTTGTATGATTTCATTTCTGTTTTAACTGATATGCATGATGGCTCTTTGTTTGCTTATTGATTATTTTTAACTGTCTTCGTTCGTGCTCAGCGTCACTGAAAATCAAGTGATCTCTGGAGTTTTAAATAAAGGTTTGAATGAATGAATGAAAAACATGTACTGCTATAATCACCTTAGCTTTAGAATCTATATATTTTTGTGAAAATGTTGTCTCTTTGTTTGTCTCCCAGACTTTTGTTGAGTCTGTCAGGTTTCTATAAAAAATCATTTAATCAGGCGTAAAAGATTTAGCTTTATCACAATGACTCCTGTCTCATTCCAGGTTTCCAACAAGGCAGAAATGCTGCTCAGGTTCTGGTAAGCTTTATTTATTTTGTGAAGATACTCTTGCTTTTAGCTGTGTCACAACCATAACAGGTCAGCCCTTCTAAATTCGAACTAAATTGAAATTATGGTTTAAAGATGAGTTTTTTTTAATTATCATTAAGAGAAAGCTCTGAAAAACTCTGAAAAATAAAATGGTTCCTCACTACGACTGCTGTGAAATTAATTTATATACAACTCTTTGTCAACTCCGTCAGATTTGACCTCTGACATCCATCTTGTACGATATTCAAGACAAAATAAAATCACTGGGAGGTCGGCTCATTACGAGGTTTTACAGTCTCGACTTTGATCTTTGAAAGAGCTGTGAAGTCTAAAACAAAGAGGGCTGACTGTGCAAACAGTATAAAAACGTGTGTAAAATAACAGAGATAAAAAACAACGACTGCAGCAGATCGACTGAACAGATCTACAGAAGCTGTACCGGTGTTTATGGTTGGTCACAGTGAAGATGAGGACGGTCAGAGTGATGAAGATGGTCACAGCTGCAGCTGACGACACCAGGCTGTACAGGAGGAGGCCGACGTGCTGCCACTGCACCAGGACCAGAGTCTTGTCTCTGGCTGGTCCTGGACCTGCAGAACATGCAACATCCATCCAGACGCCATCACGACTGATCTACAGTTTGACTGTTATTATGGTCTGTAATACATGTTGTTATGGTCTGTAATACATGTTATTATGGTCTGTAATATATGTTGTTATGGTCTGTAATACATGTGTCTCACCTTTAAACTTCAGCAGCTGTTTCATCAGTCGCAGCTGCTGGGTGGAAGTACTGAAGTCTCCGACCAACACACCGCTGCTGCCTGAGGACACACACACACACACACACACACACACACACACACACACACACACACACACACACAATCTGAATTTACACATGATAATTAATAAACATGCAGATATGAAAGAGGACCCACTGTGCTCATTGTCATTGTTGTTGTTCATTTAGTTTTTCTACTGGAACATATTCACACGCTTTGATGTTCCAAAGTCACTTTATTGTCCCTCACACTGTGCTGGAACATCTCTGCACCATGGTTGTGTCTAGATGGTGACCCCACATTTGTAAAAACATGTTTCAAGTGATCATTTTAACTTTAACTCATCTTCTCTGACTCCAATTAGTGTGTGAATTTCCAATTCTTGACCAATTCTTGGCACGTCCCACTGGTAGGACGCCCCTGGGCAGACCCAGAACACGCTGGAGGGATTATCTGGTCTGGGAATGCCTTGGGATCCTCCAGGAGGAGCTCGAAAGCATCGCTGAGGAGAGGGACGTCTGGGGTGCTTTGTTCAGCCTGCTGCCCCCACGACTCAGCTTCAGATAAGCAATTGAAAATGGATGGATGGATGGATGGATGGATTCTTGTGTTACGGCCAGAAACATGTTTTGTGAGGTCACAGTGACCTTTGACCTTCGACCACCACGTTCTAAACAGTTCATTCTTGACTCCAAGTGGACGTTTGTGCCAAATTTGAGGAAGGCTTTTCGAAGATATTGCATTCACAAGGATTAGACAGATTCAAGGTCACAGTGACCTTTGACCACTAAAATCTAACCAGCTCATTGTTGACCCCAGTCAACGGTTCAGGAAAATGAGATGGACAGACGCAGGCACAGAGACATAACAGCCAGACATGTTCCTGCAGGAATATGATCCCAAAGTGTGGAGAAATTAACAGCATCAGCAACCAAGATTACATGTTTCCCTGATGTTAGCATGTAGCTACATGTAGTAGTAGGGCTGCTCCTGACTTAGGTCCATCAGTGGACTAGTCTCCTGCATGTTTCTGATATGAATGTAATGATTAAATGATATATTTTGGTGGTTTGAGTTGAAGGTGTGAGAAAGAATAGTGTCAGTAACATTGTTAACACTGTGCTACATTACAGAGAAATACAAACCGTACTAATGAACCTTCATTAATATAGGCCTATATTTTATCTCCAAGTGCACGTCACACACTGAGCGAGCCGCCTGTTAATGACGCTGTGGGCTAATGGGCATGTAGCTACTTCCATGTTTCAGATGATACGTCATGTTTGTAGTCGACCAATGAAGATGAGTTTACATATCACCTTGGGTTCGTCCTTCACCTTCTCAAAATGATCCCACACTTTGGATTTCCTGCCCGACATGTTATTAACTAGCCTGTGGAATAACCGCAGGTACCAGCCCTGGAGATTAACCTGACTCCTGTCTGACTGCTGAGCGTGGACACTTCCTGTGTCTGTCCTTTCAAAGTAAAGTCACACATGCTCCAGTCATATAGGTTCGGATTTATTTTGACGAGGTGCAGCTCCTAATAGAGTTTCACATATTTTTGTTTATCTGAGACTAAGCGACCAATGAAATCTTGCCAACTAATGACCTTCCTGGTCGACTAACGATTGGTCGACTGCAGCCCTGTAGTAGTGTGTGTAATGTAAACACTTGCAGTCACATGCGTGGAGCAGATATTCAAATATAAATATCTGTCATTATCAGACATTATTTGAAACTTCGGCCACGTTTAAGATGAAGATCTGACACTGTAACGTCATATATGACAGGGTATAAGGAAAAGCATAATAGGTCCCCTTTAAAACAGACCGACTTCTACAGCAAAGAATCATGTGACTCACCTTGAAACTGGATCAGCTCGATCGACGTCATCCTCTCCCCATTTCGAAAGACAACTGGACCCTGAATATATAAAAAACATTCTGTACATCTCACATATCTACAAATACATGTGTAAAAGCTGGTGTGTGTTACAGGTGTGTCACAGGTGTGTGAACGTGCTCACTGTGACTCCTTCAAACTGTGTCTGCCTCACGGCCTCCAGCAGCATCCTCTGAACCTCCTCTTCACTGACGCTCACGTTTCTCTGGCTGCTGTACTTCTCTCTGTGCTTCACAGTCTCCATCACCTGGCTGAGAGCTCTGGCAGCCACCCACATGGCGTCGTAGGCATAGGCATGGAGGGGGCTGACCTTTGACCCCTCCTGGATGAGCTCTCTGAGGTAGGAGTCCTGGTAATCCTGAGGCGTCTGCAGAGAGACGACAGGACGGGAGTCAAAGTCATTACTAAAACAGGACTGAGGTGAAATCACTTTGTCTTAACTTCAGGTCTATTTATTAGTTTCTCCACAGCTTTCAGTCACGTCTCACTGTCTTCATCAGTGGATCTTTTGATGGAGAGATCGAACGACTGATCTTCTGATTAATGGACAACCGGCTCTACCTCTGAGCCACAGGCTGCAACTTTGACCTGTACTTTCTTTTTCAGGTAGATGAAATCCTTGTAATTAGGTCACAGCATGTCATGAAACAAACACTGCCATCTACTGGTCAGCTGTCACAACACATAAAGCCTGAAGCAAAAAATCTGGGTGTCAGGTTTCAAAGTAATTTGTTTTAAACAACACGTCACTGAGCTCGTCCAGTCACGTCTTTATCACCTCGGAAACGAATGTGACAGAAGAAAAGGCCCATTGTTATTTTATTCTTAAACTGAAACAGCGTTTGATGAACTTTCACACTTTATACATGAAACATTGTGAAATAGAATGAAAACTTTAAAAGAAATGCTCGACTAGCCAAAAACTGAACTGTAAAATTTAATAAAGAAAAATTCTGTTTCTAGTCAGTGAATAAATAAAAAAGTGCTCATTTATTTAAATGCTTTTTCTTTAGATTATGTTTGAGAGCCACATATGCATTTCTGGAAGAGAACTTTAAACCCTGTTTATTTGAGTTTATTTAGTTTTTTCCTAAAAGTCATATTTGGTCTAAAAAAATCAGACCTGACGTGAACTTCCTGCCTTGAAAATCCTACACACTCAGATCACACCAGTATTAAAAACAACAGAACCAGAGACTCCAAACTGAAGGAGATCATCGTATCCGCTGTAAATACAGACTCCCAATGAAACAAGGCTCATGTACAATAAAACATGACTGGTTTCTAACCCGTCCGGAGACTCCTGCTGTGTTTGTGTTGCTGATCTGTCTCATCTGCAGCCTGATGGATCCGTCTGCAGCCGTCAGCAGACTGTTGGCCGTGCAGCCAGACACGTGCCAGCCAAGCCTCCATCCAGATGTTCCTCCATCAACAACCACCCACTGGTACCGAGCTCCGAACATGTTCAGCCTGTAGGCCTGGAAAACAGACAGGGTAATTTTCGAGGACATTTTTGGGAAAGTGTGAATGTTTGTGGACATTTTTAAAAAGTGAGGACAATTTAAAAGTAGGGACGCTTTTACTTCCACCAAGGAGGTTATGTTTTCTGCTCAGTTTGTTTGTCAGCAGGATTATGGAAAAACTTCTGGTCCAATTTTCATGAAACATGGTGGAACAGTGGAACAAGGAGTTTATCTGAATCACGGGGTGGATACATGAATTATTTTTCATTTTTGTTATCATTGTGAGATATGGCATTTGGCCTTGGTGGAGGTCTGTCTCTCTCTGAGCGTCTGAAAAATACATTTTTGGAAAGTCATGTCTCGAGGTGCAGACAGGGGGACGAAGGGGTCCAGTTTGGTGACCTCAGCATTGCGTCTCTGCTTTTTGCAGATGATGTGGTTCTGTTGGCTTCATCACACCATGACCTCCAGCATGACCTGGGGTGGTTTGCAGCTGACGGTGAATCGGTCGGGATGAGAGTCAGCACCTCCAAATCTGAGGCCATGCTTCTCTGCCTTAAAACAGGGGATTGCCTCCTCTGGGTTGGGAGAGTTACTGCCTCAAGCGAGGGAGTTCAAGGAACACTGTTGTCTGACATATCATTGAGCTGGAGCATTAAAGTTTCCCTTCATTTGATCTACTGGGGCCCAAAGCAGGACAAACAGACCATCAGGGTGTCCACATACTTTTGGCCATATAGTGTACTTACACAGCAGAAGACCTCAGAGGCAGATTCCTCTTCAAACTGTCCAATGATGATTCGGACGTCATTTTCCTGCCAAACAAAGAAGCATCAGTGAATCATTTCATTTTGACATTAAAGGGCCAGTGTGTAAAATGGGTTGAAAACAGTGACATCAGTGGTCAAATTCTAGATTGCAGGGCTAACTCGCTCACCCCTCCCGTCAGGTAAATGACGATGACCTCGTAGGGACATAAAGCCTTGCGCAGACACGAGTTTTTCAGGAGTAGGTCTATCTAGCGACGAGGTGAATGTTTATTTAGAAATCTAAACCATGTTACGATATTGTAATGAATCCCTCACGAGCAGGAGACCAGAGGAGCGTTCGGGAAAAAGAACAGTTTATCTGAGCACTCCAGAAACTCCGGTAACACTCC
>NC_065511.1:42348674-42352560 GCF_006386435.1 Epinephelus moara
TTAAATATCCCATGGAGAGAGACTCTCACTGCAGCCTGTTCTATTTTGTTCTGAAAATGTGGCCGTGCAGCCTCGTTCTGTGGACGATAAACCAGGTGCAGACTTCCATCTGTGTCACCGCTGATGAGGAAATACAGCGAGTGCTGGACGGAGCAGTGAGTGACAACAACCCCGCCCACATTTAAGAGAACTGTCTGAACACACTGAGGGTCTAGGTACCATGTCTGAAGGCTTACTGCTGGTTCCAAAGGGACTGGACTGAAAGGGTTTGGTGGAGACGCGGCTTTAGGTGCAAACGTTATTCAAGTCTGTCAGTTTTAGATCAAAGAGGTCAAATGTAAAGTTCATGTAAATCCTCTCTGTACCTTCAGCCTCCTCAAACTGCTGCAGACGTCTTCAGAGAAACTCTCTGTGGAAACAACCTGAACACCAGCCTTCAGCAGCTGCCTCATCAGATCCTTCTTCATCTGCACAAACACACGACATCAGACGAGAGGCCACAAACAGAATATAAAGAGCCTTCACCACCAATGGCCATCATCATCATCATCATCATCATCATCATCATCAGTGTCATGAACAGTGTGTCAGCGTCACCTCTGAGAGTCGGGGTCCGTCCTGTGTGATGATACCGACTCTGGTCCATTTGTAGCGCTGCAGCAGCTTCACCGTGGCCTGGTTCAGAACTCGGTCTGACGGCACCGTGCTGAACAGGTTCCCGTACCACTTCCTGTTGGACAGGCTGGGGGACGCCACCGCAAAGGACACCTGAAACATCACAGGGCAGATGTGTGAGAGGAAGACTCTGTATGTGTGAGTGGCCTTTGGTGCTGTTAGGATGAACAGTCCTCTGACGTACAGTCACACTCATATGTTGCTTATTGACCCTTTTTTTGCTTGTTCTTTTTTCTATTTTTCTTGATCACATGACTTTTGTATTTGCTTAATATACTTACTGAGATGAGATTCCTTATTCCCTTCTTAAATCTCCCCTGCACAACTTGTTCTTCTGTTGTTGCTGTATTTCTTTTGTTTTTCATTTTGTTTTGTGCAAATTAAACCTAAAAACCTCTTTACAAATAGATGTTAAAAAACATACATCAGAGATTATAACCATGACGAAAAAATCTGAGGATTTATTTTATGCTTAACTATCTGTTTTCACATCAAGATGATTGACGTCCATGTTCAGGGTCAAGTGAAGATAATTTGGGAGAAAATAAATGTTTTTGTAATATTCATATTTCCATGATATTTTTGAAGCCAAAACTTGACACATATTTTCTTTATTTGTTAAAAATGTTTGAACAGACTTAAGGACCGGTCGCACAAAACACCTTAAGTTATCTTCTTAAGTATGACACTCACAGCTTAACTTCTCCTGAGCTGAGGGACTCACACAGTTGCACCAAATCCCTTAAAAGGTTTCCTTAGTTAAGGTAAAACTCATTAACTGCGTTGAAAGAGATTTTACAGCGGTAAAAGTTTCCATGGAGATTTTTTGTTTGCTTGGACTCATGCTGTGACGCCTGTTATCGTCTCATAAAGTTGGCTCATAGTTAGATAGTGAAAAAATGGCAGAGGAAAAGAAGACAAGAAAACCATCCTGGTCAGAGGAGGAGAAGATTAAACTTCTGGAGGAATACAATCATAGAAAACACAAACAACAAAATAACTTTGATCCCCAAATACGACTGTAGAAAGAAGCAACGAAAAAGAACTCAGTCAAATCTACAGTGTGAAATCAAAAGTGAATCCCTCAGGTTCTCCTGGTCGCAGAACACTCTGCTCAGGGTGTGTTATGTTTTTCATTCATCACCATAAACTCAGTCACGTTGCAGTTAAGATGGAGTCAGAGGTACCTTGAGTGTTTTTTTACCTTGCTTTGGTCGCTAAGGTCTTTTGTCCAACAATCAAGGGATTCCTCAAGTACAAAACCAAGACAAGAAGAAACTTTAAAGAGAAGACTTAAGGGTGTTTTGTGCAACTGATTTTATTTTGAGGAAACCTTAACTAGGACTGTGAAAGGAAAAATGTTAACTTAAGGTGTTTTGTACAACTGGCCCGTGAGTCTTTAGTCAATAAAAATGTAAACTTACTACTCTGGTTTTCATCCATGTAACAAAATCATAAATAAATGTGAATCTATTTATCCTTAAAACTCATTCTGTACATCTGAAATAATGTCTTCCTGCTTGGTTTATTTTCTGCCTTCATGGTCTGTGATTTGCTCATATCTATCTCTGCTGTCATGTTTTTTTTCTGGGTTACATTCTGTTATTGAATATTAAATAAAATATTGTGTGAAACAACTAACAAACAGAGCTTATTTTCTGTAATAATCCAAAGTAGTTTTTGACGAGGGACCCAGGGTGAAGCTAACGTCTGTATAACTCAACAGTAAGAGTGAGGTGGGCTGGGCGTGTACCTGCAGCAGGTTGAGAGCAGGCAGAGAGCGAGCGATGAGCGCCGTTGCAGATGGACACACCCCTCCGAACACCAGCAGGTACTTTGGCCCCGCCCACATGGCGTCAAACAGAGCTTTGAGTGATTTAGCAGGGTCACACTGTGAGACATGATGAACACATGAAATACTGACGACACTCACGTGACACCTGGTTCAAGATGTACAGAGCAGGAAGAAGACCGAGGGGCTGTAATGAGGGTCAAAGGTCAAACACACTCTGAACCCTACAGTCCACAGACGGTTTAATCTTCAGCTGATACATTTATCTTCACATGTTGTTTAATCTACAGCAATGCATCATGGTCTGTAAGATCATCACATGTTTGTAGCGAGGTTTTCAGCTGATCCAGGAGGGTTTTCTGCTGCCGTATGTAAATGTAGGTGAGTAACTGGGCCGACGTACATGTGTATGTGGGAGTGTGTATGTACGAACAGACAGAGGACACACTAAACCAGGGTCACAAACGTTTGCTATCACAAGAGCCATGTTCTTGAAATTTGTTGGGAGCCAAAATACATGTTTGTGCAGCGTTGGAGTGAGAGAGACTCCACTGCTAGCTAGCCACTGCTATTTAGGTTTTCCAAAATTTAGGCAAAGGGACCATGTCATAGACGTGTGATGCACACTTAAGATGGCGGGATGTTGAAACCTTTTTTGTATAGGTGTATAGGTTACACATTTTTACAGCTGGAAAATGTTATAATCACTTTAGGCCTACAGCAATTTTAAAAAATTGCAATTAAAATGTTAAAAAAGAACTGATATTAGTTTCCATATCATTTTTTGTAAAATACATACAGAGCCAATGTAGAAGGGCTAAGGAGCCGCAGGCTGCCGACCACTACTGCACCAAACCAAACCCACCCTGCAAAGCTCACTTTAAATGAACCCACACAGATGATGCCATCTCTCTGTTTTTTTTTATCTCCAACCTTCTTCTTGCTTTTTGTTTCACCTTTACCTCGTCTTCCTCTTTATTTACTGTCAGAATTACTTTATTTCTTTTGCTTATTTTCTTTTCCTCACACGCTGTCCTGTCACTGATCTGTCTTTTTATGTTTTGTAAATTAATAACATCTGTTGTTGCCTTATTTGTATTTATCAGCATGTCCATATTGTCTCCATGTATATGCACTAATATGTGTATCTGTGTACCTCTGAAAGGGCTGGGCGATATGGAGAAAGTCAAATATAACAATATTTTTGACAAAGTACCTCGATATCAATATGGTGACAGTACTGTGGGGCTGACTATTGGTGCTTTTACAAAATATTTCTGCAATGAGATTTTTGATAAATAATCATCCACTAGACCATAGCCATTGGTAGCTTTGTCACCTTCTACCTATGCCAGTCCTCAATGCCTATGTGCAGTTTCACATAGATTGACCACGTCAGTGAGTAGAAAAACGTGGGAC
>NC_065511.1:42353046-42359399 GCF_006386435.1 Epinephelus moara
ATAGCGCCCCCCTTTGGCCAGTTGATGTAATATTGCTTCATTGGCATCCTCCCATGACCCTCTACCACTGTGCCAAATTTCACATGGATTGACCAAGTCAGTGAGGAGAGAAACGTGGAACACACACACACACACACACACACACACACACACACACACACACACACACACACACACACACACACAGTTTTCATCATTACATAGTAAGATAACATGGACATAGTCACTACTCCAGTAAAGGCGAATAATTTATCAACTACAACGGTCTGTTGAGTTGTAATGCAGCCTTTAACACTAGGAGCAGAGCACTTACAATATTACGATATTGAAAATCGAGGCTGATGTTTAGTCTCATATCACGATATTGATATAATATGGATGCATTGCCCTGCCCTAACCTCTGCGCTGCAGTGGAGTAGCAGTATAAAGTCACATTCAATGGAAATACTTAAAGTGCCACAAACTTGTACGAGTAAGTCCAAGAATTCACAAAATCAGAGATTAGGAAAAAATAAACAGAATTCTGTGTTGCAGAAATACATTTTTTTCTGGTTCCTGTGACACATCTGATTTTTCTTGCAACCACTAGTGAAGGTCGATAAACACTGATTGTGATTTGGGAAATGATCAGCAGCAGTTTCCTGATATTGAGACACAACTGTCAACTCTGTGATGTGGATGCGCTCCAAAGTCTGAAGGCAACAGCGTGTTGAGTGTAGAATCTGCTGTAGTTGTAGCTAAGGTGCTGTAATGATTTAACCCACTGCTCCGCTGCTGTGATGCCTCATTTCCACTGCATGTCACATTGTGTTAATTGTCAAAAATTGTGAATGGTAACTGGTACTTTTTTGGAGGTCCCAAGCGAGCTGAGCTGAAACTAGAGGTGAGTGTCAAGGCTTCAATGTGTTGTGCTGGATTTTACTGTGAAACATGTACAAACCATCAGGAGGGGGGGGGGTTGACATAACAAACCTGAGCAACCACAAAATAACGAATAGGATGGAGTCGAAAAATAATTTCTGAAATACAAAATGATGTTTATTTTCTAACTTTTTTTCTCATGTTTGCTTTTTTGGGGTAAATACAGCAGTTTTACCTCTTCACACCTCCAGCTGAGATTCAGATGTATCTAAGAGGAGAAAACACCTCTCTGATCGAACTCCTCACCACATTTAGACACATACAACCTTTGACAGAGTCTGAAGCAGCTGCACATGAAGAACCAGCCAACAGCAGTCAGTCAGGAGTCTGTACTGAAGTGTGACACTGACCTGTGAGTCCAGCAGCTGGAGCTGGATCTCGTAGTTCCCCAGCGGTGGCGGTTGTCTCTTCAGGTCCTGCAGAGCCAGTCGGACAGCCGGGGCCACGGCGGCGGTCAGGTTCTCCCTCCCAGACCCAGAGCTGACAGGCATCATCCACAGCACGGGCAGAGGGTGGCGGACCTGGGCCAGTGCCGGCCCGACTACCAGCCAGCAGACCAGCAGCAGCCTGAACACCTCCACCTGTCCATGCCGCTCCATTCTCTGCTCCTACTGCTGACACTTTTCCTCTCTGATGCTCCTGCAGAGAAACTCTAATCCTGTGTAAGCAGCTGAGGAGGCTGAGTGAGGAGATAAAAGGATCAGCATGGACACAAGATGTCACCAAGATCCTCAGCAGACGGCTCGCTGTCTCTCAACACTCACACAGGAGCTGGTTTACCACAATCATGCTAAATTTTGCTTCATAGAAAAAGGTAAATCTACCTCCTGCTTCAAGTTTAAACCAGCTGCAGGTTTAACTTGCTGCAACTTCAGGACAGAAATCACAAAACTACATGACACAAACTAAAGTCAGCAGTCAGACTAACAGCAGCTGTCAGTGTGGCTGCTGACTTAATCTTCATCACACAAAACTAAACTGTTAACAACTTGATTACAGGCCACACAGAATATTCAGCAATCTAATCTCCACCTGCTTCACCCTGATGATATACTAAGATGTGTCTGTTAACTTGTCTGTAAAGGGAGAAGTTGCTGATTTTTAACTGGGCCTGTTGCTGCAATTCAAAGAGACAGAAACGTACAATGAAACGGTTAAATAAGTCAAGTCTAAAATGTGCTCTATCAACATTGTTGCTGCCATTTGCATTCAGCTGGTTTGTGTTTAATAAAAGTTTTGACCATTGACTTTGGAGGTTCACGTTATTACGCTCGTCACCTGTTGACACAGTTTTGAGCTGCCGTACGTTATCTTAACAAAGAGCAAAGACGAACAAGACAGTTGACTTTTTTATAGGCTGTTTCTCTTCACTAAGGGTGCTGTGATAACTGAGACTTGACATCAAACAGTTTGCTGTGGACGTCCATGTTTTCCAGAGCGGATGCACCGAGACACATTCAGACCACACCTCTGGAATACTGAGTCGGAATAATCGACTTGAACCTTGGAAACCTGTGGATTGCCCCGTCTGGGATAAGAGTTACTGCCCCAAGCTAAGAGTTCAAGTATCTTGAGGTCTTGTTCATGAGTGAGGGCAGAATGGAGCGTGAGATGGGACGATTTGGAGCGGCGTCTGTAGTGATGCAGGCGCTGTGCTGGACAGTCATGGTGAAGACGGAGCTGAGCCAGAAGGCAAAGCTTTTGATTTCCTGGTCCATCTCCGTCCCAACCCTCACCTATGGTCATGAGCTCTGGGTAGTGACTGAAAGAATGAGGTCACAGATACAAGCGTCTGAAATGAGTTTCCTCTGTAGGGTGTCTGGGCTCAGCCTTAGAGATAGGGGGAGGAGTCAGACATCTGGAGGGAGCTCGGAGTAGAGCCGCTGCTCCTTCATGTTGAGGTGGTTCAACATCTGATCAGGATCCTCCTGGGTGCCTCCTGTTAGAGGTGTTTGGGCACGTCCCACTGGTAGGAGGCCCCGGGGCAGACCCAGAACACACTGGAGGGATTATATATCTCTCATCTGGTCTGGGAACACCTCGGGGTCCTCCAGGAGGAGCTGGGAAGCATCACTGGTGAGAGGGACGTCTGGGGTGCTTTGCTCAGCCTGCTGCACCTGAGACCCGGCCTCAGATAAGCAAATGAAAATGGATGGATGGATGGAATTATGGATTTACGTCGTGCAACGATTGCAGCATGTGTCACAGCAGTGTGGGGAGTGTGTGCAGCTTCCCCCCGTGCCGCCAGCTCCCAGAGCTCCCCGCCTGTGCTGTGAGCAGAAATCCACCGGATGGCGCCAAACATGTGACTTTGAGTCACTGATGACATGTTTTGTATCATCCTGTGATTTTTGGCTGGTGGACAGGCAGGGGAGCTCCTGCAGCTGGCAGAAGGGGTGAGACACACTAACCTGACCACAGTGACATGTCCCTTTAATGGCTCACAATCAACAAAATAAATAAAAGCAATAAAAACTGAAGAGAATTAAAAAATGAATAACTTTTGTATCTTTCTTTGACTTGTTGGCAGTGGATGAACAGTCCAGGGATCATGAATGTCTACGTGACATTTCATGATCAATCCACCCGAAACCGAGCGAAAGACCATCAGACTGATGAGCTGTCAGATCGTCCCATAATATAATGACTCATTTGAATGGAGGGAACCTGGAAACAACTTATATCAACAACAAGAAAGTGAAACAAATAAAACCTCTTCACTTTTTTTTCTTTTTTACTCAGATGAAAAACATGTTTTCAGAACTCAGATTTCAGCACAAACAAAACCAAAGTCAGGACTCAAAATCAAACATCAAAAAACAGCTTAAATAAAACTCTGTTGTACTTTAATGAAAACACATGAAATTATTGAACTTAAAAATCTATCTTGAGACATTTCTAAGGGTCACCACTTGTGATTGATCTTGTTTCAACAAATTACAACAACTCAAACTTTCCATTCTTGTTGAGACTTTTCCAAACCATCAGTTTTGGCAGAAACTAATCCACCAGTCAGGACTTAATCACCCTCAGGGGTCGACCACACATGCTGTCGGGAGTGTTATCATCAGGTCTAATTATCCTCAAGGCGTCTCCGGTCGCTTTGGATCAGATCTCTTTCTTTTCCTTTTCAGTAAAGATTGTTTATGCACGTTTGGATTTGTGGGGTTTCCACGGATCATTTTCATTTCAGGGCCAACATCTTGGACTGTCGACAACACACTGACCGTCCAGTTGCTTCAGGTAGATATTCAGAGAAATGAAATGAAACTAACGGGAAGAAAATGAGTCTAAATACTGAATGGTGATTTGGAAAATGATCAGCACGAGTGGAAAATCTACTCAAGTTGAAGTTTATGTGCTGAAATCACTCAAACCACCGCTTCACTCCTCTGATGACGCATTTCAACTGCATGGTTCGGCAACTCGACTTGCTCTGTTTGGTTTTCCATTAGTGTAGAATAGTGTCTGCTACTTTTTGATCGACTTTCCAAGCGAGCTGAGCTGATACTGGAAGAAGGAAAGGCAGAGGGTCAGAGAGAATCATCGCTACCACGACATCCTGTAAAAAACTTTTAAAGAATATTACACAGGATTTTTCTTAAAAAAATAATACATGGATTCATACAGAAGCAATCCCTCTCAATCGGCACTTATGACCCGCTCTCAGTGTGTGGTGGTGTATTTCTCTGCAGAGACTCTTTCCATTTTTTAGTCTTTTTGTCTTTGTTCCGGGTGTTTATGGGCGTGTCCCTCCACAGCCCTTAGGTGAGGTCGGGGCTTTACAGAAAATTAGTCACAAAATCCAAGAGACGCAGCGCTGAAAAAACACAAATATAGCCAGTATATAGTCAGCCCACAAAACTACAGTGAACAATCGAAGTGCAGTCGTTCTTCTGTTTAGCTGCTGATGAAATGGTTCATTGAGTTTTGTGTTGAAGATGATGTCACTGCTGTTTCACATGTGGTCACTTTGGTGATCAGCTGAGAATACACTGAGGGGGTACGATCTGCTGAGGAAAGCAAAAAAGAAAAGCATGAGAGTTGAGTCGAGCCATGCAGTGGGAATGAGGCGCAGGTGTCCACTGAGCATCCTCCTCATGTTCTTTCACAGCGTTTTTGTTCAAGCAGTTTGTAAAAAGTTACATCAACTCTGTCCTTTAGTCGGCTCTTTGGACCGTCCAGTTTGACGGCCGGGTCCCCTCCCTCTGCCGCCGCCGCCGCCGCTGCTGCCACCACCCCCACCCCCACCCCCTACTCCTCCTTTCTTCCTCTTGTGTCCTGGTCTCTGTCCACCCTCCTCCCTGTTAGCAGACTGAGCCCACAGGGCATCGTAGCGGCCCGGTGCCTGGTACCCGGGCTGGCTACAGTCCAGCGGCTCTCTGGAGAGGAGGATCCAGATGGTGGGCAGGTTCCTGCTGACCGTCAGGCTGTCGAGGCCGGCGGCGGGCTCCAGCGGCTCCCACACCTCCTGCACGGTGCTGAACAGCAGCCTGGTGAGCTGGTGCAGCCCCTTCACACGCCGCTTTACGATCTCAGCACATGTGATGGCTTTAGACACGCCCTTACCGACCGCGGTGAAGACGATCTGTTTGCAGAGCGGCCGGCCTGGTGCTTCCTGTTGTCCCTCCACAGCCACGCCTCCGTCCTCAGGAGTGCATCGTCCCTCATCCTCCGCTGCGCGGGGTTTGGCCTCCATGCGGATCTGAGCGTAGCGCAGCAGGTTGCGGATCTTGCTGTTTTCTTTGACGCGGACTTCCGGCGTGTCAGGGGGGAGGCCGGGGAAGGGACAGATGGGCGGCTGCTCCACCGTCCGAGCTTTATTGTAGTTCTCCATCTGCAGACAGACACAGGACAGACAGACAGAAAGGATGCAGAGCACAGTCACAATATTAATAAGATCGTTTCAGTATGAATCTAAATCTGTAAAAAAAAAATCACATAAAATAATCAAACTGATGTTCAGACAGTGACAAAACTACAAAGCGTACAGCTTCACATCCGACACTGACTCATACATAAAACAGCAGAAAACAAATTACACTATTTTTAATCGGATGTGAAGGGTAGCATTACTGGTGCGCAACCGCCTGCTCTACCTGTGTCCTCTGATGAGGACTGTAGCAATTTTTTAATGTATTTTGTGAATAAGGTTGCCAGTGTCAAGGCCACTGACACTGGCAACCTCCTCCTCCTCCTCCCTTCCTGATCCTCCCAAACAACGGTCAATTATTGACAATTTCTCACCTGTCTCCTTACAAGACTTAGCAGATCTTGTGTTCACTATGAAGATCTCTTCTAGTCCGCTGGATATCCTGCCCACAACTTTGCTGAAAAATGTTTTCAGCACTATTGGTCCATCTCTGCTCTCCATAATCAATAGCTCACTGGTTTCTGGTCGTGTCCCGTCCCATTTCAAGCAAGCAGTTGTT